>NC_069503.1:266745588-266868088 GCF_027579735.1 Bombina bombina
AGAGGACTGCACTCTCATACCGGACCGGGTTCACATCCCATGACCCTGTAACATGCTCAGCCCTGAGTGCTCACGGGCACTCACAGGAAGCTGTGCTGTCCCCAGAGTCACAGGCAGTTAACCCCAGACAGGTCTGGGTGCAAGAACCATAGGGAAATTACAAAACAAATTAATACAACACACAGAGAAAGTCCAGCACTCACTTACAAGCTCTCAGCTAAGATTTAAAAGCAAAATGGAAAGGTTAGTTACCGCATTTGGCCAAATGGGACAAGCCCAGGTACCACATCAAGGTCCTTTCCAATACCTGGGACCCTAAAACAGCCACACAATGCAAGCTCTCAAATCCAAACAAACTGGGAACAAGGGAAGGGTGCACAGGCTTATGCAATCACCCTAGACATATACAAAACACGGAAGAGGACTACACTCTCATACCGGACCGGGTTCACACCCCATGACCCTGTAACATGCTCAGCCCTGGGTGCTCATGGGCACTCACAGGAAGCTGTGCTGTCCCCAGAGTCACAGGCAGTTAACCCCAGACAGGTCTGGGTGCAAGAACCATAGGGAAATTACAAAACAAATTAATACAACACACAGAGAAAGTCCAGCACTCACTTACAAGCTCTCAGCTAAGATTTAAAAGCAAAATGGAAAGGTTAGTTACCGCATTTGGCCAAATGGGACAAGCCCAGGTACCACATCAAGGTCCTTTCCAATACCTAGGACCCTAAAACAGCCACACAATGCAAGCTCTCAAATCCAAACAACAAGGGAAGGGTGCACAGGGTGCATTTTTGCTTTTAAATCTTAGCTGAGAGCTTGTAAGTGAGTGTTTTGTATATATACTGAGTACCATAGCTTTTTGTTCAACCAACACCATATAGAGTACAGCATTTTCAAAATCTATAAGTACAGCTGACAGATGAGAACATTTGTACACCAGATTTGAAGTAGTGCTCTTGGTTGTGGAAAATGGGAAAAGAAAAAAAACATATGTTAACCTTTCAAAAGTGTTTTTCTTAATCTACCCATTCTGACAGATCATTAATGTACAATTTTGAATTCACAGAAGTATTTTTGTTTGCACATTTACAAATATGATTTTTTAAAAAGTGGTCTCTTAATTTCTGCTAATTTTTTATCATGCATGCCACACTGTTGATTTAGGGGATGGCAATGTGCAGAAATGTTACCTCCTGTGTTTCTGTGGATTTCTGTGTTTGTCTTTGTGTTTTTGTTTATGTCTATATGAGTGTGTATGTTTTTTTTTCTGTGGGTCTCTCTTTGAGGGGGTGTGTGTCTGTCTTTGTGCATTATCTGTGGATGTCTCTGTGAGGGTGTGTGCGTATGTCTTTGTGCATTTTCTGTGGGTGTCTCTGTGAGGGTGTGTGTGTATGTATGTATTTGTGTATTTTCTGTGGATGCCTCTGTGAGGGTGGGTCTGTATGTCTCAGTATGTTTTCTGTGGATGTCTCTGTGAGGGTGTGTGTGTATGTATGTCTGTTTTTTCTGTGGATGTCTCTGTGAGGGTGTGTGCGTATGTCTTTGTGTGTTTTCTGTGGATATCTCTGTGAGGGTGTGTGCATATGTCTGTGTATTTTCTGTGGATGTCTCTGTAAGGGTATGTGCATACGTCTGTGCATTTTCTGTGGGTGTCTTTATGAGGGTGTGTGTGTGTGTGTGTATGTCTCTGTGTTTTCTGTGGGTGTCTCTGTGAGGGTGTGTGCATATGTCTGTGTTTTATGTGGGTGTCTCTGTGAGGGTGTATGCAAATGTCTGTGTATTTTCTGTGGGTGTCTCTGTGAAGGTGTGTGCATATGTCTGTGTATTTTCTGTGGGTGTCTCTGTGAGGGTGTGTGCATATGTCTGTGTATTTTCTGTGGGTGTCTCTGTGAAGGTGTGTGCACATGTCTGTGTATTTTCTGTGGGTGTCTCTGTGAAGGTGTGTGTGTATGTCTTTGTGTGTTTTCTGCAGATGTCTCGTTGAGGGTGTGTGTGTATGTATGTCTTTGTGTGTTTTCTGTCGGTGTCTGTGTGTGTGTATGCCTTTGTGTGTTTTCTGTGGGTGCCTCTCTGTGCGTGTGTGTGTATGTCTTTGTGTGTTTTTCGAGGCTGTCTCTGTGGGCGTTTTCTTGGGTGTATGTACAAGTGTGTGTTTGAGTTTGTGTGTGTGTCCATTGTCTGTTCCTTTGAGACTGAGACCTTTCTGGAAGTCACCAATCCACCACTTAACCTTTAAATTATTGTTTAGGCAGTTTGGGGCCCTTCCTTTCAGCCACTGCATGCTGTTGTCATCATATAGTTGTCATATTATTTGACAAAAAGATAATCAGAACTACTTATTTGTGTGGGTGTCTGAGTGTGTTTGTGTGTTTCTTTGCGTGTCTGCTAGAGTGTCTATATGTGAATCCTTATGTGTGTGTGTGTTTCAGTGTATGAGTGTGTCTTTGTTTCTGTGTTTGTGTGTTACTACCTTTACAACATTTCCAAGTTTGACTACACTTAAGTGCATATACATTTAGTCACTTAGTCAAAAATTGCACATGTCAAAGGGGGGTGGCCCTGATCAATGGTTAAGTAAGGGCCCCCAAAATTAGGCCCTGAACACTGTACCAATGGGAGGAAGGAACAGAACTCCCTTAGGAATCTATTACTTTTGTGTAGATATTACAAATATCACTATTTATCATGTAAAAGTACATTCTCTAAAGACAAGGGTAAACTTTAATTTGCAATAATTACTTTAAAAAACTTTTAATTATTAAAATCTTGAAACTATGGACTTGACTGGGTCCACATCCTGTGACCCTGTGACATGCACAGCCCTAGGTGCTTAGCTGAGAGCTTGCAAGTGAGTGCTGGACTTCGTCTGTGTGTATTTTCCCTATGAACCTTGCACCCAAACCTTTCTGGGGTTAACTGCCTGGAACTCTGGGGACAGTGCAGCTGCCTGAGAGTGTTGTTGAGCACTCAGGGCTGTGCATATTGCAGGGTCACAGGATGTGTACCCAGTCCAGTCTGAGACCGCAATCCCCTTCTCTATATGTCTAGGGGGATTACATAGGTCTGTGAACCCTTGACTTGTTCCCAGTTTGTTTGATTGAGAGCTTGTATTCTTTGGCTGTTTTTGAAACCCATGTTTTGGGAGAGACCTTGATGTGGTACCTGGGCTTATCCCATTTGGCCAGATGCAGTAACTAACTCTACCAGTTTTGAGTGCAACACTTTATTTTAAAGTACTTATGTTATGTTTGGTGCACATTTTTTTTACCCCTTAGACTTTACGCTAGGTCTTCAGTCGTGCTAACCTGAGGAGCGCAAATTCTATTTGCGCTCAAGCTCACCCGTTTACTTTCCACTTGTAATAGCCACACAAGTTAGAGTGGTCATGATATTGCATGACCCGCTCTATCTTTAGCGTGCCATTTGTAATCTAGCCTCATATGCTATAGATTAGATTGCACTGGTAATATAGCCCAATCTATTTTTCACATCCTTTAAATAAAAACCTATATTGTTTGATGCCATTTTAAATGATTTTTTTCTTACTTCTTTTTGCATAGTAATATGTGGTGGAATCTATAATGCAACCTCTAACCCAAGGACTACAGCAACACCAAACTTCCCAGACTCCTATCCACCTTTTACACAGTGCGTTTGGACTCTTGATGCACCAGAAAAGGAAAATCTAAAAATTGAAATAAAGACATTTAATCTGCAAGTTAATGCAGATTGCTCTGAGAATTATATAGAACTAAAAGACTTCCCGGTGGTAAGAAACCTTATCAATGTAAAATAATGTTTAATGGGCAACTTTGCAAATGTCTTAATATAATAGAATTGTTTTATTCTATATGTATAACAAGCAGATATCATAAAAAAACTGTGCACTGAAACCAGCTGTAGTATCTTAAAGAGACATGTGTGACATTATGACGTAGCTAGATGGGGACAGTGTAGTACAATATTATAATATCTTCTGTTGTTTATAAATGTTACTTAAGCTATCCAAAGCATAGATTAGTTGCATAATTAAATTAATTAATTTAATTATAGTCTGTGCAAAAACATTGAAAATGTTTAATATTGTCTCATTTTAGCTTAAGACAACCACCTGGGTGCAATATTGGCATACCATAGGAAAACAAAAACATGTACTCTCAGGATTTTCAAAGCAAAAGGGTCAAAATGTATTGACGTTTCGGGGTCTGAAGAAGGGGTTGTCACTGACCCCAAAACGTCAATAAATGTTGACCCTTTTGCATTGAAAATCCTGAGAGTGCATGTTTTTGTTTTCCTAAATATATATATATATATATATATATATATATATATATATATATATATATATATAGCGACAGAACTAATGGGATTGTATACAATGGAGTACTGAAGTATGTTCCCCCACAAATTTTGCAAGGTTGTTGGTGGTATTGAAAATTAGACATGTGCGGTTCGGTTCGATTCGGAAATTCGGAAAATTCGGCAAATTCGGAGATTCGGATCGAACCGAATTTTTCGAATTAAAATAGTGCAGAATCTACCGAATAAATCCGAATAACTTCGGATTTATTCAGATTAATTTGGTAGATTCGGATGGCCATGGATTACACTAGTATTGTACAGTATATTAGGTTATATCACTCTGCTATGGGTTACACCTAATGTACAGTACAAAATACTAGTTTAATCCCACCTAACACTTACCGAAATTCCAAATTTCCAAACCGAATCGAACCGAATCCAGCCAAATTTATTCGAATCCGAATGAATCCGAAACAAATCCGAACCAAATTTATTCGAATCCGAATGAATCCGAAACAAATCCGAACCAAATTGATTCAAATTTTTCCGAATTCGAATCGCTCCGAACCGAAATTCGAAAAAAAACAAATCGATCCGAATCGAAACGAACCAAATTTTTTCGCCATGCACATGTCTATTGAAAATGTGCTATTAATGATGTTTTATGGGCTGGTAATCCACTCCACAGTTTGGATGTGGCAGAGAATTGTAGGTGAGGAATCCAGTTCAGGATTTCCCTACAAGCTAACGTTTTTACCTGCAGCTAATTAATGTCAATTAGCTCTCATCGTGCTGGGGCTGCTAGTTAGAACCTGTGTGAGAGAGCAGAACAGCTAATTAATGAGTTTCATTTTCTGATATTTTGATTGATGTAGTAAATAATAATATAGTGATTCTAAACAAGCAGTTAACCCAATGAAAACACTAGTTGGTGATAACCCAGAAAATAACGGAGGAAAGGCCAACTAGTGGTGCAGAACAAAAATAATACTAATTGATTTAGAATCCAAACCAGGGAACTGGGTTCACAGTGGTCTGATCCAACTGTGGCAGTGACCAGAGATGATAATATCTTGCTATGAAATGGTTCACAAGTTAATCCAGACAAGCCTCTTATATTTTTTTTTGAGGTAGAAAAGAATTTACTTATTGTGTTGAAAAGAAAGGAGCAGAGGTTACGAAGCTATTGTTGGTACAGCAAACTTATTGGGACACTGTGTTAAAACTTGCCCAGGGCCCTATTATTGGGGACCCCCTAGGGGTGCAAAAGATAGGAAAAATAATTCTCAGAAGGTTTTATTGGCCTGGTAATTTTGCAGCAATAATAAATTACTTTTTACTTAGTGCCCTTACCTGTTATAGAAGTTCCACTTTGAATAAATTGGAATGGATTTTGTGGGGCCACTTGTAAAGTCCTCTAGGGAGCATAAGTACATTTTGGTAATACTAGACAATGCTACCCGTTACCCAGAGGCAATACCCATGTGAACAACCGCTTCAAAATCCATTGCTAAAGAATTAATGCTTATGTTTAGCTGGGTTGGGAAACCTAAGGAGATTCTGACTGTTCAGGATACTCAATTTATGTCACGGATTACAAAAAGAATTATTGGATGTGGCAGAGAATTACAGGTGAGGAATCCAGTTCAGGTTTTCCCTACAAGTAAAGGAGTGAGGGAGATATAGATTATGCTGATGCTGTACTACTGATTATAAGCCTGTAAATGTTGATATTGTTTGTATTTTGCAGTTATGTGGAAAAGCCACACAACTTTAGTCAGGACTGCTTTATTCTGTTAAGCAAGCACTATTGTGCAAGCTTTTATTTTGTTTTGTCTATGTTAAAATGGTATATCTGCAAATAAACAGGCCAATGCTTTTACACCTAATTCAGTGAGTGTGAAGTACTTTTCTGCTGTAAAAGACTGTGTGCTAAAACTGTTCCCGTTCCCGGGACAAAATTCCCAGGAGAGGGGTATTGTTGTCATAATATACAGTAAAAAAAATAAATAAATATACATATATATATATATATATAAATATACATATATATATATATATATATATATAAATATATATATATATATATATATATATATACACATATATAAAATACATATATATTAAAGAAGGAGAGAAGTTGTCACTCTAAACAGCAACAGAACAAACAATTGTTATTTTTGCACTTTTGTATTTTTTTATTTATTTTGTTATTACAGTTGTGATATTTTTCTTTTAAACTGCAGGGTGATTATGGACAAGTCCATAAATACTGCAGTAATGAAACAATTAAAATCCCAGAGTTCTACTCTTATAGTCGTACTGCAGTTGTCATTTTTAAATCTCAGCAATATACAACAGGCAACGGATTCATCTTCACCTATCAGACTGCAAGTAAGGATATTACTTTATCAATATACTTTAATAGTGTTGTTAGATTTATTATTAGTCTTAGTTGTACTATTATTATTATTATAAGGGGGTGCAAATTTTAACTGTTTGTCACTTCACTCCTTCCTCTCTGGCCCTCCTTTCCCTTAGAATTTATTGTGCCTTCCTATTCTGTCTGTTTTGTAACATCACTTCTAAGATAGATCTTAAATCTAGCCAAGAGAGAGCATGGTAACGAAAGAAAAAGCTTCTCTGCTTTCCCTCTGCAGTTCACTACACATATATATACAGATATGGTTCACAATTAGCAAGGTGCATGCAGACCATGTACCTAGACAGATCATCTGTCCAAATGCTTGTGTAGCCCTTTCCCCTTCTCTCACGCAACCATCTGTGCAAGATCAGGGCTTGTCAGTCATTCTGGACTTATGAGTTTGATGTGTTTGATATTTGCAACCACTGAGGTTGTGGACAGATTAGGAAACAGTAGTCTTAAGACCACTCATGTAATTGAGGTACCCCACTGACAGGCATCTGATGACTAGGACATTCTGTCTCAGCGATATCTTGACTGGGGTTAATAACTCCATAGTGTATTTCTGCACTGCCTCAATGTTGAGGCATGCAGAAATAGCAAGGTCTAACCATGAAAAATATATTAACATTATTATTTATCTTTTTTAAACTTGGATCCTATGCTGAAGAAATCCACATGTTAACCCATGGAAGTGTGTCCCACTACTCCAAAAGAACTGTGGTAGCTGACCTTGTTTATTATATCTTTAGGAGTGTAGTGAGATCATCTTATAAAAACTATAGGCCTACTCAACTAGCACATTACTAGAAGACAAGCTTAAATTCCCCAAATCACACAAAAAAGTATATAACCTGGACTGGTTTTGCTTAAAGAAGCACATGTCTTCTTCTAAAAGAAGTGACTGCAATTTGTTCCACTATTGTAATAAATATTGAATTTTGGGAATTTCCAAAATATCAAGATCATTTATTTGACCCCGGTAATAATATAGTGGCTAGGCACAACTCAGCTTAATTTGGGATAGAGATTGTAAAAATATATTTTAGGGTTTATTTCCATATAGTGGTCTAGGAATTTACCTATCAGACCTATGACCAATATAGTTCAATACTAGACCACCAGACATAATGCAATATACTAATTCCCTACACCTGTCTTTGCTGTTGAATTGTCCCTAAACATCATATGTTTCACTGCACCAGAAATGCATCTGAACAGCTTATTATTAGTGGGTTATGTCAGGATTCTGGCCCTTCTTTCCATTAGAATTTATTGTGCCTTCCTATTCTGTCTGTTTTGTATCATCACTTCTAAGATAGATCTTAAATCTAGCGAACAGAGAGCATGGTAACGAAAGAAAAAACTTCTCTGCTTTCCCTCTGCAGTTCACTACACATATATATACAGATATGGTTCACAATTAGCAAGGTGCATGCAGACAATGTTCCTAGACAGATCACCTGTCCAAATGCTTGTGCAGCCCTTTCCCCTTCTCTCATGCAACCATCTGTGCAAGATCAGGGCTTGTCAGTCATTCTGGACTTATGAGTTTGATGTGTTTGACATCTGCAACCTCTGAGGTTGTGGACAGGTTAGGAAGCAGTAGTCTTAAGACCATTCATGTAATTGAGGTACCCCACTGACAGGCATCTGATGAATAGGACATGTTGTCTCAGCAATTTTTTGCCTGGGGTTAATAACTCCATAGTGTTATATACTAATTCCCTACACCTGTCTTTCCTGTTGAATTGTCCCCAAACATCATATGTTTCACTGCACCAGAAATGCATCTGAACAGCTTATTATTAGTGGGTTATGTCAGGATTTTCTTATAGAATAGAATGGCTTTGAATTTTTATAAAAATAATTTGGGGCAATTCACATAGGAAATCTGATAGATTGCAATGGGTGACTGACCTAGAACAACAGTTATTAGCCATAGCCCTCAAAACACAGTCGACTAGATTACGAGTTTTGCGGTACGGCTATTAACACTGAAAAATTGGCCATTACGCTGGAATGACCAGGGACGCATATTAAGAATCGCAGCAGTATAGCTATACCGCAAGCATTTTAGCCTGTAACACAACGTCCATTCTGCACTCAAGAAAATTACGTTTGAGTGCAGGATTTTCCATAGCGGTTGTGCGGTCTGACTAAAATGCTTGCGTTACAGCCTATACCGACACAATCCATAACCCCATCTGAGACCAGTAGTTATGGATTTTGCAAAACAAAAATGTTTTACAAAACTCATTACTAAAATGTTACAAAGTACACTAACACCCATAAACTACCTATTAACCCCTAAACCACCACCCTCTCCCATCGCAAACACTATATTAAACTTATTAACCGCTAATCTGCCGCCCACCCACATTGTGACTATTACATATAGCTATTAACCCCTAATCCGCTGCTAACCAACTTCGTCGACACTATATATAATTATTAACCCCTAATCCACCGCCCCCGACATTGCCAACACTTACATAAACCTATTAACCCCTTAACTGCCGGCCCCCACATCGCCAAACACTATAATAAAGTATTAACCCCTAAACCTCCAGCCCCCCACATTGTAACTACTAAACTAAACCTATTAACCCCTAAACCGTCGCCCCCACATCGCCAACACTATAGTACAGTATTAACCCCTAAACCTCCAGCCCCCACATAGTTACTACTAAACTAAACCTATTAACCCCTAAACTGCCGACCCCCACATCGCAAAACACTAAATGAAACTATTAACTGCTAAACCTAACACGCCCCTAACTTTAAATTAAAATATTACTATCTTAAAATAAATAAAAACTTACCTGTGAAATAAAAAAATAATAAGTTTAAACTATAAATTAACCTAAAATAACTATTCTAATAAAATTTAAAAAACTAGCAATTAAAAAATCTAAATAACAAATTTTAAAAAACCTAACACTACAAAAAAATTAAAAAAAATCTAAAATTACAAAAAATAAACACTAAATTACGAAAAATAAGAAAACTCTAACGGCTAGATTACGAGTCTTGCGTTATGAGTAAAAAAGCAGCGTTAAGCCTCATAACGCTGCTTTTTTACTACCGCTGCTATTACGAGTCTTGCAGATTTAGGGGCACTGCACACTTTTTTGGCCTTTCATTCCTATTGGCTGATTTGATTCTTCAAATTTAAATCAGCCAATAGGATGAAAGCTTCTGAAATCCTATTGGCTGTTCAAAACAGCCAATAGGATGAGAGCGGCGGATTAGGGGTTAATAATTATATATAGTGTCGGGGGCGGTGGATTAGGGTTAATAACTTTTATTAGTGTTGGGGGCGGCGGATTAGTTGTTTTTTTTTTAAAGGTGTTAGGTTTAAATGTAACTTTATGTAATATAGGTGAGTGTTCACTACATTTTTCAACAATAGCACCACATAAAAAAGCAACTGAACTTTAAGCTGTGCTTAGACATGAATATCCTTTTATCTTGTCTTATTAGGTCTCAAGGCATATTATGTGTAAAATGTGCATGTCTATGATGTTTATTTCCTTTCTTTATTTCTACACTAGACTGCAGCCGAGAATATAACCAATCATTTGGTTACGTGAAAAGTCCAGGATGGCCAGGGGGATATCCTCATAAAACAGAATGCACAATAATTCTGAGAGCTCCTGAAAATCATAAAATTTCTCTTTTCTTCAATTCATTCCATTTGGAGATTTCTGTTTCATGCCCTGACTATTTAGAGGTAAGATAAATCACATATGAGATGCCCTAATTTTATAGCTTTACTCATTGTGAAAAATAAAGATAGATAGATAGAGAGATAGATAGATAGATAGATAGATAGATACATAGACAGTGCCTTGAAAAAGTATTGCCTTGACCAATTATCACATTTTATAGAAAAAGTCTGTGGGGCTGATTTAAGAAGCAGTCAATGCTGCTTATTCCGTGTGAGCCTTCAGACTCACCGGAAATATAAGTTAAGAAGCAGGGGTCTTAAGACCCCTGCTCCTTATCTTATTCGTCACCTCTGAAGTGGCGGATATAAAATCATCCCCGATCGGAATGATTGACGCCCCCTGCTCCTTATCTTATTCGTCACCTCTGACGTGGAGGATATAAAATCATCCCCGATCGGAATGATTGACGCCCCCTGCTAGCGGCCGAAAATCTGCAGGGGGCAGCATTGCACAAGCATTTCACTAGAAATGCTTATGCAATATTAAATGCTGATACCGTATGCTGTCGGCATTTAGTGATGTCGAGCAAACATGATTCCCTAAAGCGGATCATGTCCGCCTGACAGTTAATAAATCGGCCCCTATATATTGAACTTTTGTTCTGTCTGATACTTCATCTGAAAACATTGAATCTCAAAAATAATTATTTTAAGGTGATGTTTTATGCTGAAAACATTTTAAAAAATAATAATTTAAATATGCAGTTTGCAAAAATATTCACCCTCTGTTTGGAAGTTCCATGTGTACACAACTGAAAAAGATGTGACTAAAGTAAAACAATTACATAACAATTTGCATCCACCTGTAATTAGAATAACAAGCATTTTTCTCTGAATAAAAGTACCACTTTGGATAAGGATCATGGGGGAGGCTACAGATCAGAAGTAATGCTCTTACAATGAAGATTAAAGAGCATTCTATAGAAACAAGCGATGGAGCACTCAAACTCCATCAGTTAGAAAAAAAGGGTACAAGGTAATATCAAAGTGTTTCGACATCACAGTCAGCAATGTTGGATCAATTATCCAGAAGTGGAGGCTACTTCACGCTACCCAGACATTACTGAGAAAAGGTCATCCTCAGAAATTCTGCAAACAAGCAAGGAGGAGAGTTGTGAGAGAAACCCAGAGGAGAGCATCAGTCACTTTAAAGGAACTACAGATATCAGTGGGTGAGGCTAAGGCAAATGTGAACCAGTGAACAATTCATGAGCTCTGCATCAAGCTGGCCTGTATAGGCGGGTTGCAAGAAAACCAGCCATATGAAAACTTGTCTGGAGTTTGCCAAAAACCAGGAGACTGACTTGAATAAGAGATAGCATAAGGTTTTGTGGTCAGATGAGACCAAAATAGAGCTTTTTGGGCAAAATTCTAAATGCTATGGAGCAAACAAAACAATGCCCATACTTCAACAGGGAAGTATGGCAGCATCTTGCTTAGGAATCTTGTGACAATTGAAGGATGAACCTTTTTCAATTTGCTAAAAAGCTGAAGGTCGTGATAAAGTTTAACTTTCATCTAAACAATGATCCCAGCACAAGGGAAGGAACTCTGGAATGGCTTAATAACAAAAATGGAAATATACTACTGTTGCCCAATCAAAGTCCTGATCTCAATCATATTGGGAATTCGTGGCACTTTTTAAAACTTGCAGTTCATAAGTGTCACCCAAACAACCTGAACCACTGGAGCAAATCTGCAAAATAAAACGTGCAAAAATGACTCCCAGCTGGCGTTCAAAGCTGGTAGATACTTACCCCAAAAAGACCTAAAAGGACAGTAAACAGCTTGAGACTTTTATATAAAATATTTAGTTATGCATAGTGAAACAAAATTTGTATTATTTATTTTGAACAAAAGTGGATTTCCAGCCTCCAGGGTATAATAAAAAGACCTTTTTATAATAAAAAGACCTATAATAAAAAGGTCTTTTTATTATACCCTGGAGGCTCGAAATTCACTTTTGTTCAAGAGTACATTGGGACCTGGCTACTCCTATTCCTTGCCACAGGACAAAAGAATACAGGTGCTGTTTCCCATACCTACAATTGGTATTATTTATTTTGCCCACTTTCATGTAATTTAGCTTTGAAAATTGAGGTTTTTCGAATTCTCAGAACTTAAAATGCACCCTGCTAACTTCTCAAGGCTAACATGTCTACATATCTATCCCTAACTGGCTTTAGCTGATAACTGCAAAACAAGCTAACCTAGGGTGGAGTTTTGCTATTGATAACTAATTATTATTATTATTATCATGCTCTGTCTAAATAATTAATTAAAGTTTAATTTTGTCTTTGACAACCCTTTGTCAACCCATACTTCTGCACAATGAAAGTGAATTTAGAGTTTGTTGTGTTTTCTTTAAATAATGTCTAATTTTTTTCAATAGTTAACGTGCTGTTAATATTTTATTTACTATTTAACTGTTGTTATAAGTCCAGCATTTTTGTTTTAGGCGGCTGTAACAATGCAATATAGGAAGGGTTTCTTGTAGCACTTGTTTGCCATATGAGATGTTTATTATCTGAACACGAAGAAGCTGAATTATCAATTTGTGGGTGGACATTGATAAATGCCGACAGCATACGCTGTCTGCATTTATCATTGCACAAGCATTTCACTAGAAATGCTTGTGCAATGCCGCCCCCTGCACATTTGTGGCCAATAAGCTGCTAGCAAAGGGTGTCAATCAACCCGATCGTATGCGATCGGGCGGATTGCTGTCCGCCGCCTTAGAGGTAGCAAACAAGTTAAGGAGCAGCAGTCTTAAGACCGCTGCTTCTTAACTCCTGAAGGCTCGCGTGGAAACAGCTGCATAAGGCAGAATACAGGCCTTAATAAATCGGCCCCGTGACTCTCACACTGTGAGCTTAAAGGGACAGTAAAGTAAAAACTAAACTTTCATGATTCAGATAAAGCTTGCAATTTTAAACAACTTTCCATTTTACTTCTATTCTCTAATTTGCTTTGTTTGCTTGGTATCCTTTGTTGAAAAGCGTACCTCGGTAGGCTCAGCAGCACCAATGCACAACTGGGAACTAGACGCTAATTGGTGACTACAAATATATGCATCATGTCATTAGCTCACCAGATATGTTCAGCTAGCTCCCAGTAGTGCATTGCTGCTTCTTTAATAAAGGATGCCAAGAGAATGAAGCAAATCTGATAATAGAAGTAAACTGAAAAGTTCTTTAATAATGAACAATGAAATATTCACTAATGTACAATTAAAATATGCTAATCATATCCCTTAATTAACAATTCCCAGGTTTTAAAAATGTCGATTTTTTTTATTTATATTTTTAATGTGAGAAAATAAATGTTCGCAAGCAAAATAACAAAATGTATGCTTACCTGTTAAATTTCTTTTTTTCCGGGCATGGAGAGTTCACGATTTCATTCCAATTACTAGTGGGATATTCAACTCCTGGCCAGCAGGAGGAGGCAAAGAGCACCCCAGCAGAGCTGTTAAGTGTCACTAACCTTACCCATAACCCCCAGTCATTCGGCCGAAGGGAAATGAAAAAAGAAAATAACACAAGGGTATAGAGGTACCTGAGGTTTGTACAAAAAACTGCCGTCTTAAATTTAAATAAGGGTGGATCGTGGACTCTCCATGCCCGGAAAGAAAGAAATTTATCAGGTAAGCATGAATTTAGTTTTCTTTCCTAAGACATGGAGAGTCCACAATTTCATTCCAGTTACTAGTGGGAACCAATACTCAAGCCAGAGGACACAGAATGAAAGGGAGGGAGAACAAGACAGGCACACCTAAACAGAAGGCACCAAAGGAAGCCTCAGCCAAGGCAAAAGTATCAAATTTGTAGAATTTGGAAAAGGTATGCAAAGAGGACCATGTTGCCGCCTTGCAAATTTGCTCCACAGAAGCTTCATTTTTTAAAGTCCAGTTAGCTTAGTACAAAGGACCGCTTTAAGGGGAATCGTACTGCGGACACGAAAGCTCGGAAACTCTACGAGCAGAAGATATAGCAAGAAGAAACAAAACTTTCCAAGATAACAATTTAACAGTTAGCTTAGTACAAAGGACCGCTTTAAGGGGAATCACACTGCGGACACAAAAGCTCGGAAACTCTACGAGCAGAAAATATAGCAAGAAGAAACAAAACTTTCCAAGATAACAATTTAATATCAACAGAATGCATCAGCTCAAACAGAGCCTGCTGCAAAACTTTAAAACAAGATTAAGGCTCCAAGGAGGAGCAACAGGTTTAAATACAGGCCTGATTCTGACCAGGGCCTGAACAAAACATTGGACATCTGGTGCAGAATTCGGACCCTTCAGAGTATTGACTGACAAGCCCTTCCCCAGGCCCTCCTGAAGAAAAGACAGAATTCTGGGAACCCTTACCCTGCTCCAAGAGAAACCCTTAGATTCATACCAATAAAGGCATTTGCTCCATACTTTATGGTAAATCCTGTGAGTAACAGCCTGAAGCATAGTATCAATGACCTTCTCAGAGAAGACATGCCTAGCCAAGGCGTTCAATCTTCAAGTAGTCAGCTTCAGAGAATCCAGGTTTGGGTGGAGGAAGGGACCCTGAAGTAGATGGTCCTTCCTCAGAGGTAACCTTCAAGGTGGAAGAGATGATATCTTCAGCAGATCCACGAACCAGATCCTGCGAGGCCAGGCAAGAGCTATTAGAATCACAGACACTTTTTCCTGTTTGATACAAGCAATGACTCGTGGAAGGAGAACAAACAGAGGAAACAGGTATGCTAGCCCCAAGTTCCAAGGAACCGCCAGAGCATCTATTAGAACGGCTTGAGGATCTCTTGATCTTGAACCGTACTTTGGAATTTTGGTGTTTTGATGCAACGCAATCAGATCCAATTTCGAAACCCCCCACCTGAGGCTTATCATTTAGAATACCTCCGGATGGAGAGCCCACTCCCCTGAATGAAAGGTCTGCCTGCTCAGAAAATCCACTTCCCAGTTGTCCAACCCCGGGAATGTGAATGGCAGATAGGAGACAATCATGAGATTCTGCCCATTGTAGAAAGCGGGTCACCTCCTTCATTGCTAACTAACTCCGAGATGATGTTGTCCGATTGGAATCTGATAAACCGGACCAAGGCTAGTTGAGGCCAAGCTGTCAAGACATTGAAGATTGCTCTCAATTCTAAGATGTTTATGGGAAGAGAAAACTCCTCAAGTCCAAAACTCTGAGCTTTTAAGGAGCCCAAAACTGCTCCCCAGCCTGGCATCCATGGTCACAATCACCCAGGAAGGTCTCAGGAAGCATGTACCCCGAGACAGATGGTCTTGCAAAATCCACCACGAGAGAGAATCTCTTGTTAGGGGATCCAGAGCTATCCTCTGGGAGAGATCTGAGTGGCCTCTGTTCCATTAATTGAGCATGCATAGCTATAGAGGTCTGAGAACCGAGCAAAAGGAATGATGTCCATGGAAGCAACCATCAGACCAATTACTTACATGCATTGAGCCACTGATGGGTGGATAAAAGACTGAAGTGAAAAGCAAGAAGTTAGAAGTTTGGATTTTCTGTCCTCCGTCAGAAAATTTTTCATAGATAGAGAATCTATAATTGTTCCTAAGAAACGCACCCTGGTATCTGGAACTAGGGAACTCTTTTCCAGATTCACTTTCCACCCGTGGGAATGTATAATAGACAACAACATCTCTGTATGAGATCTTGCTAGATAAAAAGATGATGCTTGAACCAAGATATCATTCAGGTAAGGCGCCACAGCTATTCCCTGATATCTGACCACCACCAAAAGAGCCCCTAGAACCTTTGTAAAGATTTGAGGAGCCATAGCAAGGCCAAAAGGAAGGGCAACAAACTGGAAATACTTGTCCAGAAATGCAAACCTCAGAAACTTGGTCGTCATGAACTTTCCCTCTTGGACCAAGGGAAGAATGGAACGAATAGTTTCCATCTTGAAAGACGGAACCTTGAGGAATTTGTTGAGACACTTTAGGTCTAGGATGGGATGGAAAGTTCCCTTCTTTTTGGGAACCACAAAGAGATTTGAATAGAATCATTTACCCTGTTTCTCTACTGGAACTAGAACAATCACTCCCAGGGAAGATAGGTCCTTTACACAGTTTAAGAAGGCCTCTCTCTTTACCTGGTTTGCAGATAACCTTGACAGGATAAATCTGCTCCTGGTGGGGCAAGACTTGAATCCTATTCTGTAACCCTGGGATACTATATCCATGGCCCAAGGATCTGGGACATTGCGTATCCAAGCCTGATGAAAAAAGGAAAGCCTTCCCCCCACTTGATTCAAAACTGGATCGGGGGCAGTCCCTTCATGCTTATTTAGATTAAGTGGAAGGCCTCTTGGCTTGCTTCCCCTTATTCCAAAGCTGACTGGACCTCCATGAGGTCCTGGATTGCTATATCTTGGAAGAGGAGGAGGAAGAATTCTGTCCTTTGAAGTTACAAAAGGAACGAGAATTCTGGCGACCCTTAGGTCTATTCTTGTACTGAGGTAGGAAAGATCCCTTTCCACCGGTAATTTCAGAAATCTCAGCCAGACCAGGACCAAATAAGGTCTTTCCTTTATAAGGTAAAAACAGAAGTTTGGACTTGGATATTACATCTGCAGACCAAGATTTTAACCACAGAGCTCTGCGAGCTAGAACAGAGAGGCTAGAAATCTCTGCTCCCAGCCTAACCATTTGCATATTGGCATCACAGATAAAAGTATTGGCCAATTTAAGAGCCTTCATCCTATTCTGGATCTCCTCTATAGTGGTCTCTTCTGAAATCAGGTCAGACAAGGCATCGCACCAATAAGATGCTGCCCCTGCAACCGTAGCAATACTAACAACTGGTTGCCACTGTAATCCCTGATGAATGTTCATCTTTCTTAAAGTGACATGAAACCCAAATTGTTTCTTTCAGGATTCAGATAGAGAATACAATTTTAAACAACTTTCTAATTTACTTCTATGGTCTAATTTGTTTAATTTTCTTGGTATAGTTTGTTAAAGAAGCAGCAATGCACTAATGGTTTCTAACTGAACACATGGGTGAGCCAATGACACTCTGTATATAAATGAATCCACCAATCAGCAGCTAGAACATAGGTACCTGTCCTGCTCCTGAGCTTTCCAAGATAAACTTTTCAGCAAAGGATAACAAGAGAAGGAAACAAATTAAATAATATAAGTAAAATGGAAAGTTTTTTTAAATTATATTCTCTATCTGAATCATGAAAGAAAAAGTTTTGGTTTCATGTCCCTTTAAGTAAGCCTCTAGCTTCTTATCCATGGCATCCTTGAAAGAACAACTATCCTCAATAGGAATAGTAGTTCTCTTGGCTAGAGTAGAGATAGCTGCCTCTACCTTGGGCACTGTGCGACACGAGTCACGTATAGAGTCAGCAAGCGGCAGAAAGTCCTCAACAGAGCCGGGAGAAGTCTTCATCCAAGCCGGCAGAAGTGGTCCTCCAGACGGACAGAAGTCTTCATCCAGACGGCATCTTCTATCTTCATCCATCCGGCGTGGAGCGGGTCCATCTTCAAGACTAGGGGGTTAATAAGTGTAGGTAGGTTGCAGCGACTTTGGGGGCGGGATATTAGAGGTTAATAAATATAATGTAGGTGTTCGGCGATGTTGGAGACAGCAGATTAGGGGTTAATAAGTATAATGTAGGTGGCGGCGATGTCCGAAGCGGCAGATTAAGGGTAAATAAGTATAATGTAGGTAGCGGCAATGTTGGGGGTGGCAGATTAGGGGTTAATAAGTGTAAGATTAGGGGTGTTTAGACTCGAGCGGGTCCATCTTCAAGACATACGGCGCGGAGCATCCTCTTTAAACAAAGTCTTCTTCCCGAATGATTGTTCCTTTAAGTGAAGTCATCCAAGATGGCGTCCCTTTAATTCTGATGATAGGAACAATCATTCGAGAAGAAGCCTTTGTTTAAAGAGGATGCTCCGCGTCTGAAGACTCACCAGAAACACGGGCCGTCAAGCTCCATTCTGAGCTTGATAGATAGGCCCCATGGTACGGACAACACTGTCCTGAGAGATAACTGGCTCAGCAAGGGAATTTTTGTCCCTGTATAACAAAATCTTATTTAAGCATGTGGTACAAAATTGCACAGGAGGGACAACAGGAACCTCCATTAAAAAAGGCATTTTTCAAAATTGGTAGACAAATCTGTTTCAGTGTCCATAACGAAAGAAAAATGTAACCACTCTGATTCTAATCCCATAAGCTAAAAATTAAATAAAGATATAAACAGTTATAAAAATATTTGCAATTTATTTTATGTACTGCTCTGCACCTCTATAATCTCAGTTCTGAGGAGACTCACCCTCCGGCGACTAGGAGACTAGCCCACTTGTAATAAGACCAGAACTCTTCACTGGTGCAGAAGAAAACAGACGATCAATATCATCACTAGAATAATCAGCCTGTCAAAACGATTAAGTTCATCACGCACAGAAAGATTATTTAAGACAAAACAGCCTTCACAATAGCCATGGCTGTTAAAATATCCTCTCCGCTCTCCGAGCCAATCCGTAACAAGGCTGAAGCAGAAGAGTGGATGTCTCATGAGCACCAAAAACGTACAGCCCCACAAGTGAAAAGGCGCGAATAAGCATTGTTACACAAACCTAATAAGACCACATAAATATATAGTACAAGATCTGCTATTCCTCTATAAAGAAACAGGAATAAGTATCCCTATACCAGTTTATCTACCAGCCTCCAGAAGGGGATCCTATATTAACCCCTTATGTCCCAGTGCCTGCTAAATAAAATCTTTCTTTCTTGCCACTGCCCATGATAAATCCCTCAGAAAGGGATATTAAAATCACTAAATCCCCCCTGGGAATCCTTGACCCCTCATATAAATACACCGGATTTATTTCTCAACTGTCCTAGACGTATTAATTCCTAAAAGTGCAGCCCTTCCAACCTAGAGGGCAAAAGCACTTACCTGTGTTCTGGTTGCAAGGCAGGAGCAACCTTTTAGGTGTGACAGGTTAACCAACCTCTGTCAGGGACCTGTAGAAAAAGAAAAAACAGAGTAACAAACCCTGGTTTTCTATAATGGGGTAGCACTAATGTTAGAAGTTAAGCAAAGACCACCTCACCGTCTTCTAACTGGTAAAAGCCACCATTACTCTTACTAAAGAGATTGACATGGACACAGCATAGCCCCGATCCTTGCTTGCAGGGAAAAGTACCCATTAAAGGATTAAATATCTTCAGACACTCATCTTCGCAATCCTCCCAACAATAGAGGCAAAGAATGACTGGGGGTTATGGGTAAGGAAAGTGACACCTAACAGCTCTGCTGGGTTGCTCTTTGCCTCCTCCTGCTGGCCAGGAGTTGAATATCCCACTAGTAATTGGAATAAAATTGTGGACTCTCCATGCCTTAGAAAAGAAAAATAATGTTACATCTTCTTCTTAAAGAAACATAAACTATTTATAATAAAATTAGGATATTTGGCCCCAGTTTAAATGTTTTAACCACTTTCCTACCAGATTTTGGGTGTTTTTTAAAATTGGAGTCAGAATGTGCAGACAGTGTAAAAGGGACAGTATACACCAATTTATTTCATGTAAGTGGCAAGAGTCCATGAGCTAGTGACGTATGGGATATACATTCCTACCAGGAGGGGGCAAAGTTTCCCAAACCTCAAAATGCCTATAAATACACTTCCCACCTCACTCATACCTTAGTTTTACAAACTTTGCCTCTCATGGAGGTGGTGAAGCAAGTTGTGCTTGATTTTTCTTCTGTGATAGGCGCTTCTAAGCATATTGAAGCCCAGTTCCTCTCAAAGTACAGTATTTTTCTGAGGGATGTAAAGGGAGTATTGCCTGATGACGCCATGTTTTCTGTAGATAACAAAGGAAGAATTGCAATAGCACTACACAAATTTTTGAGGGATGCCCTATTTTTATTATGTACTTGGGGAAAGGTTTAGAATTGCAGAAAGATGTCAAAAAAGAAAGAAACTACTTGAACAAAAAAAGGTTTGCACTTAGTAGCACTTCTGTTTCCCTAAATTGACAACATTACTTATTTCAGAAGGTGACAACTTGTTCAAAAATTAAAACATAACTTTTATTAACAACATTTATGTTAAAAAACACAGTGAAATTAAAACCACAAAGAGTTTACAAAACAGCTGTTGTGTTCAAGGTGTTAGCCTATAGTTACTACACCCCTGGATTTGAGGTTACTAGAGACTGAGTAAGATATCGCTTTAAGAAGGTCAATTATGTGCCAATAATAGCAGGGAATCCCACTGATATCAACTGGGGGCTATCTGATTCTAATACATGCATATACTGCAAAGGTGTGAGGAATAGTAGAACAAACTGCTATGGTGGGTATAACTATGGGGATTAAAGCTGAAAAATCCCTAGTGTGTAGATTTAGTTATGAGTAACCCAAATTTTTAGGTAAATGGATATCTCTTTATATAGGTACTCATGGATTTCTGGATTCTATGGCTAAGAAATATCTAGGCACAAATGGATTCTCATTAGACAATTCTGTCACATAACATATTAAACTTCAATTAATATAGTCCTATTTACCATACTGAAATCTCTGCATGAATCTGTTTCAATAATACCTTGATAGGGTGAGTATTCTGTGTTTAACTATATGTGTTGGATTTACTGATCGTATGTTTGTGAGATCAGTGTTTATCACATGACATTCAAGGCCGTCATGAGAACTAATTGTGTTGGCACCGATCCCCTACTGCACAACTGCAGGACGTGCAGATATATCTATATGTGTATATTTGCGTCTATATCTTGGTCATATTATAGTCTCTTTTGGAATATGGTTAAAATATTTCCACCAAAAATA
Source organism: Bombina bombina (assembly GCF_027579735.1). Lineage (NCBI taxonomy): Eukaryota > Metazoa > Chordata > Amphibia > Anura > Bombinatoridae > Bombina > Bombina bombina. The sequence continues at coordinate 266,766,903 of NC_069503.1, forward strand.
AATTGCCAGCTCTAGCCCCACTAACTCCTGAAATAGTTATACAATAATAAATTCACCTATGTTTTAGGGTTAGTAATTTATACACAAGTTGTTATTTCTTATCCTCATAACGAAATTATAATTATGAGAGTAGCAGCCCACTTATTGATAAATATTAAGTTAGTATCAACCTTGAAAAGTTTTCCCCAGTAATCGAGAGGGGGTAAGTGGTACTCGGATCACTTATTTAAACATCTTACAGCCTGTATGTATGACACTCCTTGGAGTGTTGTAGTATTGATTACGCCAATTGCTCAATATATTACTCTAGTAAGAGCAGACGCTGTGATTAATTCAATGGACTGCTAGTATAGCAGCTTACATCTAATGTTAAGTAAATCCTAGTATATTTAAGTTTATGTAGTAACTAAGTAACTTATTTAAATATCTTTAAGCACATATACATAACGCACTCCCCTCGTTAAGCTGTAGTGTTGATTACATCAATTACTGAATATAATATTATAGTAGGAGCAAACGATATTGTTGGTCTTACAGCCTGTATATATCACACTCACTCCTTGGAGTGTTTTAGTATTAATTGCGCCAATTGCTCAATATATTGCTTCGGTAAAAGCAGACGCTGTAATTAATTCAATGGACTGCTTGTGCAGCAGCTTGCATCTAGTGTTAAGTAAGTCCTAGTACCTATAAGTTTATGTAGTAACCAAGTCACTTATTTGGATATCTTTAAGCATGTATACATAACGCTCTCCCCTCATTATGCTGTAGTGTTGATTCCACCAATTACTAAGTATAATATTCGAGTAGGAGCAAACGCTATTGTTTATGCAATGAACCGCTTATATAGATGCTTTCAGCTAGTTTAAGTGAATCTTGGTAACTCCAAGTTATGTAATATCTTTAACTTATCAATAATTAACACCTTGGACTAACGGTGATTATAATAAATTCAGAACATTCATACAAAATGTTTTGCCTCTTTGCTTGAAATTAAAAAGTTAAAGAAAGTAGGGCATGTGAGCTACCCCCCCCCCCTTTTTTTTCATAACATTGTACATAACATTCTATTTATTATGACACATGTACAAATATACAATTTAATAATACAATTTTGAAACCTCTTTGTGGTTTTAATTTCACTGTGTGTTTTTAAACATAAATGTTGTTAATAAAAGTTATGTTTTAAATTTTGAACAAGTTGTCACCTTGTGAAATAAGTAATGTTTTCACTTTAGGGAGACAGAGGTGCTAATAAAGTGCAAACCTTTTTTTGTCCAAGAAGTTTCTTTCTTTTTTGACATCTTTCTGCGACGCCATGTTTTCACCTATGGGAAATCTATTCTAAGGCTCTCTGTAAATCGGTTGCAGGGATTCATCTGCTGCCTCCCTTTAAAGATCGACATTATACTCCTCTACCATTACCTCTGCTGATATGTTTCAGTACTGGTTTGGCTGTCTGCTATATGTGGATCGGTGTCTGTCACGGTAAGTATATACTTTTATTATATAAGACACTCTCAGCTATGGATTGGGCACCTTTTAACTAAAGATGTTATATATTGTTTGTATACATGCCTTGAGTCAGTAATTCAGTGTTCTTTTTTTAGCGACTTTATTTGTGGCTAAATATTTGTCAAGGTTGTTAGAGTCTGTGAAACATACAGGTTTTTTTTGGAGATAGTAATTTATTTATAAATTAGGATGCTAAGTATTATGTTAGCCTCATGGAATGTTTATAATCACATTTTATGCAACGATAATAGTATCTTTTTCACTAGTGCGGCTGCATACTCTTTTGTTATGGACTTTCAATTTTGGCTGTTTGGCCATTGCAGCGTGCACCCCTTTTAGCTGGAGCCCTGTGGTTTGTTCCACTTCCGCATTTCCGTTACACACAGCATTCTGAAGACTTCAGTGGCGAGGACTGTTTGTTTGTACAAATACACACAATGTTATTCCATCTCAGTTTAAATGTACATAGCATTACTGCAGAGCTGTAAGATTTTATTGCTACAGCTATAGAGAAGGCAGTGACTGCTATTTTGCCTTCAAATAAATGTAAAAGGTTTTTGCAACATTTTCCTAAACTTAGTGAATTAAGTTCTGACCTTCAGCATACTGACATATTCTCTACTGATGGTGTTTCCTCTAATTCAGATGATGCAACATCAGAAACTGATATAAACAAATCTTTTTTATTTAAATTAGAATATATTTGTTCTCTCTTAAAGGGACAGTAAACACCAAAAATGTTCTTATTTAAAAAGATAGATAATCCCTTTATTAACCATTCCCCATTTTTGCACAGTTATATTAATATACTTTTTACCTCTGTGATTACCTTGTATCTAAGCCTCTGCAGACAGCCTCCTTATCTAAGTGCTTTTGACAGACATGCAGTGTAGTCAATCAGTGAAGACTCCTAAATAACTTCATGGGAGTGAGCACAATGTTATCTATATGACACACATGAACTAACGCTGTCTAACTGTGAAAAACTTTCAAAATGCTCTGAGCTAAGAGGCAGTTTTCAACAGTTTAGAAATCAGTTTGAGCCTAGCTAGGTTTAGCTTTTCAAAAATACCACCAAGGGAACAAAGCAAATTTGATGATAAAAGTAAATTGGAAAGTTGTTTAAAATTGCATGCCCTATCTGAATAATGAAAGTTTAGTTTTGACTTTACTGTACCTTTAAATGAAGTTTTGTTTACTTTGGGTATTGAGGAGTCTAAATCTGATGATAAAGCTAGCAATTGTCTAAATTATGTATTTAAGACTACTGTTATTACTCCTGAAGTATTTCCTATTCCTGACGCTATCTCTAATGTGATTGCTAATCAATGGTCTAAGCCTGTACCTTTTTTAACCCTTCTTCTATGTTTAAGAAATAATATCCTTTACCTGTAGCCAAGGATCCTTTAGATAGGAAGCTTGAATTGTATCCAAGAAGGGCATATTTACATTCTGGCTATATTCTTAGACCTGTTATATCTATGGCTGATGTTGCTGCTGCTTCTACTTTTTGGTTGGACAGTTTAACACAGCAGTTGTCTTCAGATTCTTAATTATCTAACATTATTGTTTTACTTCAACATGCAAATCATTTTATTTGTGATGCAATATTTGATGTTAGGAAGATCAATGTCAAATCCATTTCTTTAGCCATTCTAACTAGAAGAGCTTTGTGGCTTAAATCTTGGAATGCTGACGTGGTGTATAAAACTAGATTATTATCTCTCTCTTTTCAAGGTAAAAATCTTTTTGGTTTTATATTTGGATTCTATTATCTCCACTGTTACTGGGGGTAAGGGAGTTTTTCTGCCCCTAGACAAAAGATCTAAGGGTAAATTTCAAGCTCCCAATCTTTTTCGTTCCTTTCGTCAGAATAGAGAACAGAAAACCACTCCTTCCTCTAAGGCCTCTGGCTCTAATTGGGAAGATTCTTTCTTACCCATGTAACAAAAAAACAGTAAAAGCTCAAGTCTTTCTGAAATGTGTTTCAGATCTAGAACTTTCAGGGGTAATTTTTCTCAGTTCCACAGCAGGAAAAGGGATTGGGGTTTTAATTCAAATCTATTCATTGTACCTATGAAGGAAACATTTTCAGACCTATTTTGGATCTGAAAACTTTTAATGGTTTTGTAAAAGTCACAACTTTCAAGATGGTGACTATAAGGACTATTCTGCCTTTTGTTCAGCAAGGTCACTTAATGTCCACAATAGACTTACAGGACGCTTACATTTACAATCTGATTCATCCAGATCACTATCGTTTTCTGAGGTTCTCGTTTCTAAACAAGCATTACCAATTTGTCGCTCTTCTGTTTGGCCTTGCAATAGCACCAAGGATATTCTTAATAGTTTTAGGTGCCCTTCTATCTGTAATCAGAGGGCATGGTATTGCAGTGTTTCCTTATTTGGACGATATCTTGGTACTAGCTCAATAAATTTCCAGATTGAGTCAATGTCCATGACTCTATCCCTAACAGAAAAGAGACATTTGAGATTGGTTTCAATCTCTTATCATGTGCATGGAAGTTTTAGGTCTTATGATTGCAGTATCGGACGCAATCCTTTTTGCTTGTTTTCATATGAGACCTCTACAGTTTTGCATGTGGCACCAATGATGCAGAGATTATACTTGGTTATCCCAACTGATATACTTAAATCCCAACTCTCCACTCTCTCTGACTTGGTGGTTATACCATCACCTTATTGTTTAAGGGGCCTCCTTTGTTTATCCTACCTGGACTGTGATCATAACATATGCATGTCTCTCAGGTTGGGGAGCTATTTGGGGGTCTCTGACAGCAGAAGGAGTTTGGAATCCTTGAGAGGTGAGGTTACCAACCTATATCTTAGAACTCTGTGCTATTTTCAGAGCTCTTCAGGCTTGGCCTCTATTAAGAGAGAATTGTATATTCGGTTTCAAACAGACAATCTCACAACAGTGGCATATGTCAATCATCAAGGGGGGACTCGCAGTCCCCTAGCAATAAAAGATGTATCTCTAATACTTTCTTGGGTGGAATACAACTTTTGTCTAATCACTGCGATTCATATGCCAGGTGTAGACAATTTGGAAGCGGACTATCTCAGCCGTCAGATTCTACATCCAAGGAGTAGTCTCTCCATCCAGATGTGTTCTATCCGATTGTGCAGATGTGGGGTCCTCCAGAAATAGATCTGATGGCCTCTTGTCTAAACAAGAAATTTCCCAGATACCTCTCCAGGTCCAGGGATCCTCAGGCGGAAATGATGAATGCTCTAGCAGTTCCATGGTTTTACCAACCTGCTTACATTTTTTCACCTCTGGGAGTGATCTCAATGACCATAATGGAACAATCTTATGTGTTTCTGATAGCACCAGCATGGCCTTACAGGTTCTGGTATGCGGACTTTGTCCAAATGTCCAGTTGCCAACCTTGGTCACTTCCTATAAGACCAGACCTTCTGTCTCAAGGCCCCGTTTTCCATCAGAGTCTCAACTCTCTAAATTTGAAGGCATGGAAATTGAACGCTTAGTTCTTAGTCATAGACTCATCTGACTCAGTAATTTAAACTATGATACAGGCTCGTAAGTCTGTTTCAAGTAACAGTGATATTCACTGTTTTGTTCAGGCTTTGATTAAACCTGTTATTAAATCTATTTCTCCTCCTTCAATTTGGTTTTGAAGATTTTACAGGCTCCTCCTTTTCAGCCTATGCATTCTCTGAATATTAAATTACTTTCTTGGAAAGTGTTATTTCTTTTGGCTATCTCTTCTGCTAGAAGAGTTCTGAATTGTCTGCTCTCAATTGTGAGTCTCCTTATCTGATTTTCCATCAAGAAAAAGCTGTTTTGCTGACTTCATTTACATTTTTGCCTTAAGTTGTGAATTCTAACAACATTAATAAGGGGATTTTTTGTTCCTTCCTTGTGTCCTAATCCTAAGAATAATCTTGAAAGGTCTTTACATTCTTTGGATGTGGTAAGAGCTTTGAAATATTATGTTGAGGCTACTAAAGATTTCAGACTTCTAGTCCATTTGTTATTTTTTCTGGCTCCATTTCTCTGACATCTTGGTTGAAACTTTTGATTCACAAAGCTTATTTGGAGGCGGGGTAGTTTCCGCCTCAGAGAATTACAGCTCTTTCTACTAGATCAGTTGCAACTTCTTGGGCTTTAAAGAATGAAGCTTCAGTTGATAAAATTTGTAAAGCAGCAACTTGGTCTTCTTTGCATATTTTTACTAAATTGTAGGATTTTGATGTGTCTTCGGAAGCAGCCTTTGGTAGAAAAGTTCTTCAGGCAGTTGTCTGTTTGATTCTAGTGCCTTTGAGGTGTTTTTTTTAATTTTTAAGAAAACTTAATTATTTTTTTGGATTTAATTTCTCAGCGGATTTAGCTGTTGTTATTTTATCCCTCCATTTCTAGTGACTCGTGGATTTCTACATCTTGGGTATTATATCCCATACGTCACTAGCTCATGGACTCTTGCCACTTACATGAAAGAAAACATAATTTATGTAAGAACTTACCTGATAAATTAATTTCTTTCATAGTGGCAAGAGTCCATGAGACCCACCCTATTTTTTGTGGTTATGATTTTTTGTATAAAGCACTTTATCTTTTCCAGTTTCTCTTTTTGTATGCTTTTTACTCCTTTTACACCTCACTTCTGGCTTCACGTCAACTAAGGTATGAGTGAGGTGGGAGGTGTATTTATAGGCATTTTGAGGTTTGGGAAACTTTGTCCCCCTCCTGGTAGGAATGTATATCCCATACATCACAAGCTCATGGACTCTTGCCACTATGAAATAAATGAATTTATCAGGTAAGTTCTTACATAAATTATGTTTTTCATATAACTGCATGTAATAGACACTACTATAAAGAATAATATGCACAGATACTGATATAAAAATCCAGTATAAAATCTTTTAAAAACTTACTTAGAAGCTCCAAATTTATCTCTGTTAAAAAGGTTACTGGAACACCCACTGAAAGTGGTTCTATAGCAAAAAAAGCAGACCCCCCTCCCCCTTCCTCTGTATATGAAAAGACTCTTTACACAAACAGGAGCAAGCTGTAGGTATATATCATTATTCTTTTAAAACTTTGGGGCTTGGTTAGAAGCAATCAGCGCAATGTTATTTAAAAATAAGCAAAACTATACTTTTTTTTTTTTTAAACTGTATGGGCTGTATAAATGGATCATCTACAAAACATTTATGCAAAGAATATCTAGTGTATAATGTCCCTTTAGTCTTAGAGAAAAATAAACATAATAGATGGGAATATTTTTGTTAAAACGTGTTGGGGATAATTTATAAATTGGCTTGATGCCCTTTAATGGGACATAAAAACCCCAAAAATTATTTCATGATTCAGATAGATTAAAAAATTTTTTATTTTTTTTTCCCAATTTACTTCTATTATGAAAATTACTTCAATCTGTTGGGATTCTTTGTTGAAAATCATTTAGAAAGGTGTAGGAGCATGCACATGACTGGAACAATATATGGCAGCAGTTTTATAACAGTGTTATACATTTGCAAGAAAAGTAGGTTCTTGTCTTGTACTGTTCCAGAAATGTGCATGCACCAATCTAGAAAGCTCTTCAACAAATAATACCATAAGAACAACGTAAATTTGATCATAAAAGTTAATTGAAAACTTTTTTTAAATTGTATGCTCTTTCTGAATCACAAAGTAAGAGTTTTGGTTTTCATGTCCCTTCGTTTCACAATTAAACTATAACCAGATCTACAGATGGAGAATTAGAATTATTCTATAGATTTTATCTACTATTTTATGACCATAGTTAAACATTTTATTGCTACACATTTTGAAATGTAAAAGATACTAGTATTTTATGTATGTAACTAAAATATATTCATGTATTTATGTAAATGCTATATGCAGGTGTGGAATGGCACTGAACCTACCTCAACACTTATTGGAAAGTACTGCGGAAACTCTCTGCCTAACCCTATATTTCCTAATAACAATGTTTTACGATTACTTTTCAAAAGTGATATAATAATAAATCGTGATGGATATGAAATTACCTGGACTTCATCTCCAACTGGTAAGTCAACAGGAAATCACACAGGAAAAAAAGATCAGAACATACAGAAGGTCATTAAGACAAAGTGTCACAGGGAAAAAAGATCACAACATACAGAGGGTCATTAAGACAAAGTGTCACAGGGAAAAAAGATCGCAACATACAGAGGGTCATTAAGACAAAGTGTCACAGGGAAAAAAGATCACAACATACAGAGGGTCATTAAGACAAAGTGTCACAGGGAAAAAAGATCACAACATACAGAGGGTCATTCAGACAAAGTGTCACAGGGAAAAAAGATCACAACATAGAGAGGGTCATTAAATCACGTCATACAGAGGGTCATTAAGACGATGTATCACAGGGAAAAAAGATCATGACATAGAGAGGGTCATTAAATCACGTCATACAGAGGGTCATTAAGACGATGTATCACAGGGAAAAAAGATCATGACATAGAGAGGGTCATTCAGACAAAGTATCACAGGGAAAAAAGATCACGACATAGAGAGGGTCATTAAGATAAAGAATCACAGGTAAAAAAGATCACGACATAGAGAGGGTCATTAAGATAAAGAATCACAGGGGAAAAAGATCACGACATAGAGTAATTGTCACGAGAATCAGGTCATGGAAGGAAACACTATACATAATACAGGTCTGTTTAATGTCCATGCAAAGTAATGCTTGTTTGAAACTACTAGACAGACTCAAAGAAGCCCCATTTATTTGCTTTTAACCAATTACAAGTAAAAGAGCAGGTTTCAAATAATGTCTTATTTGTAAGGACAATATTTAGTTCACCTCCCATATTCAATATACCATTCATAGACTAGAAATTAGATTTTGGAGTAACTTAAACTCCCTGTCCTGTTCCAACAAGTGGTTAGCAAAGCTGACCAGCGCTTCTGTGTAACTGACTAAATATCCCGTTAAATGTATCATGAATATTGTACACTTCAGAGCAGGTCTGCCAAAACAATGGCCGAGGGCCACATCTGGCCCTCTAAGGAATTTTGCACAGCCCTCAGCACCACTAAGCAGAACACACACTTAATTAAGCAGTTTTACACTTGTTAGTTTATTAAGCATATGTATTTGTACCACATTTTGTATATTTGAGTAGTATATACAATCAGTTACATTTCATTAATACTAATTTCCTATCATATAATTTTATGTTGAGGTGTTACCTTTTGCATAAATTTTAGTATAATGTAATGTGGCCCCTGACCAATCCCAACACAATTAACAGGGATCTCTTTAATGGCTAGAACTCATAAACTGCTGATATTTCTCAGGTTGTGGCGGCACATTGTTTGGAGACCATGGATCATTCACTAGTCCACATTATCCTGGCACTTACAGCAGCAACACAGATTGTGAATGGACTATACTTGCTCCACTGGGAAGGCTGGTTAGAATCAACTTTGTAACCTTTAGCATTGAGGATGAAGGTGACTGTGTATTGAACTATCTCAAAATCTACAATGGTTCAGATGCCAGCTCTCCTGTAATTGGATCATACTGTGGAACAGTAAGTATTTTATTGTAAAAATGGTTCTCTTAACCATATAACAAGTTACATTTTGTTAGATAACTTTTATCTTTTATGTTCTACCTCCATCTAGTGGCCAAACAAAAAATATTTTTTGCTAATAATGTGTTTCCTTTTCTTTATCTATAGCCAATATATAATTGTGTGTGACTGACATGCAATCAAGATAACCATCTTTTCTTTTTTAATACTGTACTATACCTGCCTATTAATGTTGCTAAACACTATAAGGGACTTCAAAATTACCAGGGCTATGCATAATGCAGTGCCAAAGAATAATTAGACATTCTTCTTTAGAAATATAGACAGAATAATTAGGCTGTCTGGTTCTTATTGGCCATAAAATGTAAAGGGATATTCTGATTACCTTATAGTATATAGTTCATGCATTAGCTAACTACATATTTTTTACGTATTTGCTGATAACCAGCATGTGTAAAACAGTTAATATCGCTTCTTAAAATCTAACATCAACTTTCGTTTTACAAACAGTTTACATACTTTGCATTACATTTACCAGCTCACAAAAACTCAGCAGGCAGAAATGTACATATGTATTTAATAGACCAGTGATTTTCAACCACTGTGCTGCGGCACACTAGTGTTCCTTGAGAGATTGTCAGGTGTGCCGCCTTGAATTGGTCCCTTCTTGCTTAAGTGCACTCCTGAAGTGGAACAGAAGCCAGTAGCTGCTGTTACCCTACGCACTCATCCGGACACGCAGGGACAATCATATCCCAGTGTAGATTGTATGTTAAACCTTTTCCTCACCTCCCCGCTCCTGCCCAGCTTGTCTGGGTAGGTCATTTCCCATCTCCTTTTGCCTTTCCTTCGGGTCGTGTCCTTTGTCTATTTCCCTGAGGTGAGGACTTGGTCCTAGGAACCTATGTAGGCGTATATGCATTGTTTAATTCCTAACTGTTAATTGATTCCTAAATGTAGTGACTGGCAGAGTAATTAAACACCCTTCCATGTCAGTGGGTGGCAGTAGGTAGCAGAAGGTAGCGCAAGTACCTTGAAAAATTAATGATGCGTGCAAGAGGTGACAGTGACAAGACCTACAACAGGGATGGATAAATACTTGAAAAGGAAAAATGCCGACTCTGAGCTGGGCCCTGGAAAAAATTCCAAAAGAAGAGCCTGGTGTGAGTGGTGAACAAAAAATAGCAAAAACGGTGGGCTCAAGGCAATACAACGAAAGTTATCTTTCGTTTGGATTTACTTTCACCAGGGATCCGACTGCACCAACTCCATTATGCAAGGTGTGTGGGGAAAAGCTATCCAACCATGCCATGGTCTCAAGTAAGCTTAAATGCCATCTCCAAACAAAACACCCATCACTTCAAAACGAGAACACAAACTATTTTGTTCACCTGCGTAAACACATTGAGAAGCAGGCAATTTTAGTGAAAAAAAATACAAAGGTGTCTGAGAGAGCACTCAAAGCTAGCTACTTAGTAGCTGAACTCATAGCCAAATCAAAAAAGCCACACACTATAGCAGAGACATTAATTCTACCTGCCTGCAAAGCCATTGTGGCCGAGATGCTTAGCCCTGACGCGGTTAAAGAAGTAGCCAAAGTCCCACTCTCAGATAACACAATTGCTCAACGTATTGATGACATGTCTGAAGACATTGAAAGTGTTGTTTTGGAAAAAGATACACATCAGTGGGAAATTTACACTGCAGCTTGATGAGTATACATTAGTGGGCATGCTCTTGGCCAATGTGCATTTTTTAGATGGAGACGCCATCAGAGAAAACGTCCTATTTTGCAAGGCATTACCAGAAAAAACAAAAGGAGAGGAAATTTTTCAGGTCACATCAGATTATCTTGAACAAGGTGGACTTAAGTGGGAAAACTGCAGGAGTGTCTGCACTAATGGAGCAGCAACTATGGTCGGCGCACAAAAGGCTTTGTTAGCAGAGTGAAAGAGAAACACCCAGATGTTATTGTTATGCACTGTTTTTTGCACCGCGAGGTGCTTGTTGCCAAGACTTTACCAGCAGACCTAGCTTCTGTGTTGTATGATGTCGTGCACATGGTAAACTTTGTAAAGTCAAGGCCTCTGAAAAGCTGCATATTTGTGTGAAGAAATGGGTGCAGAGGAGAAAGCTTTATTGCTCCATATGGAGGTCCGATGGTTGCCGCGCAGCAAAGTGCTGGCCCGTGTTTATGAGCTGCGGGAGGAACTAAAAGTGTTTTTGACTGATGAGAGATGCGATGACGCAAAGCAGCTTGCAAGTGATGAGTGGTGTGCAAGGCTGGCATACTTGGAAGATATGTTTCAGCATCTGAAAGAACTGAACACACAAATGCAAGGCCGAAATGAAAACCTGCTCACAAGCACAGATAAAATTAATGGATTCCGTTCAAAGCTGAACCTCTGGTGACAATATCTGGAAAGTGGCATCATTCACATGTCCCCACTCACCCAGAAATGGCAAGGAGATGTCAACACTTCTGTGCTGTTTGAAATAATCGGTAAACATTTGAAAACCATTGAGGAGAAGTTGCCATTTTATTTCCCCTCAACCTCCACTGAATGCCTTGACTAGGTTAGAGACCCATATAGCTCAGAAGCAGTTTTTGGAAAGGACATGACTTTGCAGGAACAGGAGGAACTAACTGTACTGAGACAAGACCGTGGTTTAAAGCTAAGCTTTGCTGATCTACCTTTGGACAGTTTTTGGTTGACTGCTACCAAGGAGTTCCCTATTCTGGCAAACAAAGCTTTTTCAACATTGCTCCCATTTTCCACAACATATCTTTGTGAACTGAGCTTTTCAAGCATGAATGCTATACAAACTAAAAACAGAGAGAGACTGAGGGCTGTTGAGGAAGAGCTTCGTGTGTGCCTTTCTTCAGTTTCTGCCAGGATATCAGCTTTGTGTTTATCTAAACAGGCCCAGGTTTCACACTGAGTGAGTATAAACAAATTGAGAGACTAAACTGTTGCCTTTTGTTTATTGTTCGTGTTTCCTTTCTATTGTTGTTTACTTTGGTGTACCTCTGTACTGTATTTTTGTAATAACTCATTTTTTTCTTCATTGTTCATTTTTATTTTTTGCACTTGTTGCTGTTTTGTTGTTGATGCAGGTTGTTGTTCTCAGTGATATTTTGATTGTTATGATTGTGCTTTGGCAATACAGTTGTAGTGACTGTCATGTTAATAAAGCTTAATTGAATTGAATTCAATTGACTAAATTGTTCATATATACTGTATATATGCTGTATTAGGTTACAATGTGTGATTTTGTAAAATTTTGGGATGGTGGTGTGCCGCAGGATTTTCTAATGTAAAAAAATGTGCTGTGGCAAAACAAAAGTTGAAAATCATTGTAATAGACATTTACATGATATCTCATATTCTGTTCAGCAATCTCGTTCTTAATATGTTTCTTTTTTTTTCATACTTGCATTTTGGTAATTGCAATTTACAGTATTTAGTCACAAAGTCGAGACAGTTTTGTTTGGCGGCTTTGATCTTTTGCACACATTTTTTCAGGTGTCTATATTAACTATTACAATTATGTTATGATATACTGTACATACCATGTGAGGTTGTAACATTATAACTATTTAGAACTGCCACTTAAAATTTGTTTATCCCCCAAATCCTGCAGCCTTAGGCACAGGCCTAGTTGGTCTAGGCTAAAATATACCCCTGGCGTGTCGCCATTAATTACTACAGGAGGGAGGTACTGAGTATATTAAGAAAAGGCAGATTGAGGCTTTTAAGTGGATATTGGTATAAAGTGTGGAGACTGGTAAAGTATCACAAATAACAAGTAGCTAGTTAGCTGTATGCTAGATTAGAGTGTGGGAAGTGAGGTGAGAAGTCTATCCTATATATGGTCAGATTACTAAAGGGAGCGTTAACTCGCACGTAACTGTTAGCGCACCACACTTAATCTGACCCTTAATGTTTGCTAAATGTCACTGTCACAAATAGCAACTGACAAATGTGGGGATGTTTTAGTTTTAAAGTTTGTATCTGATAATTCATGGTATTTTAAGAGACTTTTTAATTTACTGCTAGTATCAAATTTGCTTCCTTGTCTTGCTATCCTTTGTCGAAAAGCATACTTGTGTAAGCTCAGGAGCAGCCATGATAACTGGTGATTGGTGGCAACACACAATATGCTTCTTGTCATTGCATCACTAGATGTTTTCAGCTAGGTCCCGGTAGTTGACCCCATACAATGCAATTACTCTCCTACTAAATACACCAAAGCTCAGACATGGTTTATAAAGGTTGCAGCTCCAATTCTGTTTGTAAACAAACATATTGTAAACATAATAACCATAAATAACTATAAATTACAATTAATAACAATTAACCATAAATAACGCCAGCTGACCCCTGCATATTATTATTAACCCCTAATCTGCCGCTCTGTACACCGCCTGTTCCGATCAGCCAATAGAATGCGAGCTCAATCTGATTGGCTGATTGGATCAGCCACTCGGATTGAACTTGAATCTGATTGGCTGATTCAATCAGCCAATCAGATTTTTCCTACCTTAATTCCGATTAGCTGATAGAATCCTATCAGCCAATCGGAATTCGAGGGACGCCATCTTGGATGACGTCACTTAAAGGAACCTTCATTCGTTGGCAGTCGCCGGAAGAAGAGGATGGATCCGTGTTGGCTGCTTCAAGATGGTCCCGCTCCGCGCCGGATGGATGAAGATAGAAGATGCCGCCTGGATAAACATGTCTACCAGTCCGGATGTCCTCTTCTTGCCGGATAGGATGAAGACTTCAGACCCTCTTCTGGACCTCTTCTTGCCGGATAGGATGAAGACTTCGGACCCTCTTCTGGACGGATCGGTGATACCCGGCATGGTGAAGATAAGGTAGGGAGATCTTCAGGGGCTTAGTGTTAGGTTTTTTTAAGGGGTGTTTGGGTTAGATTAGGGGTATGTGGGTGGTGGGTTGTAATGTTGGGGGTGGGTATTGTATGTTTATTTAAATGCAAAAGAGCTGTTTACTTTGGGGCATGCCCCGCAAAAGGCCCTTTTAAGGGCTGATAAGGTAAAAGAGCTGTTAACTTTTTATTTTAGAATAGGGTAGGGCATTTTTTTATTTTGGGGGGCTTTGTTATTTTTTTAGGGGGCTTAGAGTAGGTGTAATTAGTTTAAAATTCTTGTAATTTTTTTTATTTTTTGTAATTTTGTTTAGTTGATTTAATTGTAGATAATTGTAGATAGTTTAGTTAATTTATTGTTAGTGTAGTGTTAGGTTTAATTGTAACTTAGGTTAGGATTTATTTTACAGGTAATTTTGTAATTATTTTAACTAGGTAGCTATTAAATAGTTATTAACTATTTAATAGCTATTGTACCTAGTTAAAATAAATACAAAGTTGCCTGTAAAATAAATATAAATCCTAAAATAGCTACAATATAATTATTCGTTATATTTTAGCTATATTAGGGTTTATTTTACAGGTAAGTATTTAGCTTTAAATAGGATTAATTTATTTAATAAGAGTTAATTTATTTCATTAGATAAAAATTATACTTAACTTAGGGGGGTGTTAGTGTTAGGGTTAGACTTAGCTTTAGGGGTTAATACATTTATTATAGTAGCGGCGAGGTCCGGTCGGCAGATTAGGGGTTAATACTTGAAGTTAGGTGTCGGCAATGTTAGGGAGGGCAGATTAGGGGTTAATACTATTTATTATAGGCTTTTTGAGGCGGGAGTGAGGCGGTTTAGGGGTTAATACATTTAATATAGTGGCGGCGAGGTCCGGTTGGCAGATTAGGGGTTAATAAGTGTAGGTAGGTAGCGGCGACGTTGGGGGGGCAGATTAGGAGGTAATAAATATAATATAGGTGTCGGCGATGTTAGGGGCAGCAGATTAGGGATACAAAGGGATAATGTAGGTTGCGGCGGTGTGCGTTCGGCAGATTAGGGGTTAAAAAATTTTATTAGAGTGGCGGTGATGTGGGGGGACCTCGGTTTAGGGGTACATAGGTAGTTTATGGGTGTTAGTGTACTTTAGAGCACAGTAGTTAAGAGCTTTATAAACTGGCGTTAGCCCATAAAGCTCTTAACTCCTGACTTTTTTCTGCGGCTGGAGTTTTGTCGTTAGAGTTCTAACGCTCACTTCAGCCAAGACTCTAAATACCAGTGTAAGAAAGATCCCATTGAAAAGATAGGATACGCAATTGGCGTAAGGGGATCTGCGGTATGGAAAAGTCGCGGCTGGAAAGTGAGCGTTAGACCCTTTCCTGACTGACTCTAAATACCAGCGGGCGGCCAAAACCAGCGTTAGGACCCCCTAACGCTGGTTTGGACGGCTAACACAGAACTCTAAATCTAGGCGTATAGTTATGAGCAAGTAACATTGCAATAATAAAATGCTGTAATAAAATAAGAGCATTCTTTGCACTTGTTTGTCTCTTTAAAGCATTATTACAACACAGAGGCAAACAAGGAGCTCAATTAAAGTGAACAGACCACAGGCATCCTCAGAGGACTAAATTCAAACTAAGGGGGTATATTTCACTTCACCGCTAAATAATATAAATTCACCCAGATACAGCACTGTAAAAGTTTGTAGATTATAACATCATATACATATTTCAGTTACATGACTGTAGGCATTTTAAACCTAACAAAAATTACTTCTGCTAAGTAGAAAAACCATCAGTATAAAATATGGAATTTAACCCCTTGATTACCAGAGACACAACACATTTCTCACTCACGCACTAACGCTGCTTCAGGAAGCCAAGGGTTAAGCTCTGCAGAAATGTTGGTGACAGTGTCTAATACACTGGGTTCATCTCTTTTTGGATCAATGCTCCATTTACAACGGTAATTGCTGTATCCCTATGGAAATATGTCAAAGAATCAATAAGCCGTGCAAACAAGTAGATAGTTAATGGGTTTATAAATTCTAATAGACAGTGTTTGCCGTTCATACCTTATTTTACAGTTTTCTTTAAGCAGGAGTATTAAAATGTCAGTCCACATTTGAGAGTCACTAAACTGTGGTTCAGTAATGACTAAAGATATGCTCTACCTTAGATGGAGTTTATGAAATGTTACCAGCAATTGCAATGTACATTTTAATATTACAGTAACAATTTATAGTAAGAGCATATAAAAAGAAAATAGGATAAATGCTAGAAAATATGTATTTGCAAGCCCAGCACAAACCTCTTAAACAGCATTAATCACTAGGAATATAGAAGATATTGTAATCTTAGCCTGAGTGCTGGACTTCCTCTGTATGTTGTATTAATTTATTTTGTAATGTTTCCTATGGGCCTTGCACCCAGACTTGTCTGGAGTTAACAGCCTGGGAGTCGGGGGACAGAGTAGCTACCTGTGAATGCTATTGAGCACCCAGGGCTGTGCATGTTGCAGGGTCATAAGATGTGTACTCAGTCCAGTCTGAGGGGCCGATTTATCAAGGCCCGAATGCTTCCAAATCCGCCCGAGCCTGAAGGCTCGCTGGAATCAGGAGTTAAGAAGCAGCGGTCATAAGACCCTTGACTTGTTCCCAGTTTGTTTGATTGAGAGCTTGCATTGTATGGCTGTATTAGGGACCCAGGTTTTGGGAGAGACCTTGACGTGGTACCTGGGCTTGTCCCATTTGGCCAGTTTTGCTTCCAATCTTAGGTGAGTGCTGGAGTTCCTCTGTGTACTTTATTAATTTTGTTTTGTAATTTTCCCAATGGGCCTTGCACCCAGACTTATCTGGGGTTAACTGCCTGGGACTCTGGGGACAGTGTAGCTGCCTGTGCGTGCTATTAAGCACCCACGCCTATGCATGTTGCAGGGTCATAGGATTTGTACCCAGTCAAGTCTGAGGGGCCAATTTATCAAGGCCCAAATGCTTCTAATTCCGTGCAAGCCTTCAGGCTCACCGGAATCAGGAGTTAAGAAGCCGCAGTCATAAGACCGCTGCTCCTTAACTCGTCCGCCATCTCTGAGGCGGCGAACAGAAATCAGCCCGATCAGGTTGATTGACACCAATTGGCCACGAATGTGCAGGGGGCGGTGTTTTTTACAAACATTTCACGAGAAATGCTTTTGCAATGATAAATGTCGCAGATCATGTCCGCTCGCACTATGATAATTCAGCCCCTGAGAGTGCAGTCCCCTTCTTTGTTTTATTTAAGATTAGGAGCCGGACAATTTTTGATTCAGCACCTGGGTAGTGCTTGCTTATTGGTGTCTAAATGTAGCCACCAATCAGCAATCGCTACCCAGGTGCTGAACCAAAAATGGACCAGCTCCTAAGCTTACATTCTTGCTTTTTCAAATAAAGATACCAAGAGAACAAAGAAAAATTGATACTAGGAGTAAATTAAAAAGTTGCTTAAAATTGCATGCTCTATCTGAATCATGAAAGTAACTAAAAGTACTACTACTCCTCTTGATGATAGTTCCTCTTTTAAAGATCATATGGATAGGAAATTGCAGTCTTTTCATATAAATGCTTTTCAGCAAGCACGTTTTCTTTTTAGGTCAGCAATTAGTATTACTTGTGTAGCTGTTGCTTCTACTGTTTGGTGTGAGGGTTTATCTGAGCAGCTTTCTGAGGAATCTGCTGGTGAAGAGTTTACTAATCAATTAAAACTAATGCTTTCATTAGTCATGTGGTTGTTGATTTTATTAAGATTCATGTTAAGAATGTGGCTCTAGCAGTTTTGACTAGGAGGGCCGTGTGGTTGAAATCATGGTCTGCTGACATGGTTTCTAAATCTAGACTTCTGTCTCTTCCTTTTAAGGGGAAGGTGTTGTTTGGGTCAGGTTTTGGACAAAATTATTTCTACCATGTCTGGGGGGAAAGGAGCTTTTTTCCCTTAGGATAAGAAGTCTAAGGGTAATTCTAGAGCTTCTAATCATTTTCATTACTTTTCACAATCTAAGAACCAAAAGTCCTTTTCTGCCTCTTCTTCCCAGAAGCAGGGTTCTTCCAGTTTTTCCTGGAAACCAAACCCAAAATGGAACAAGTCTAAACAGTCCAAGAAGCCTGTTTCCACTACTAAGTTTCCATGAAGGTGCGGCCCCTATTCTAGTTCTTCTGATAAGGGGCAGAGTACACCTTTTTCAGGTGTCTTGGTTTCATTATGTTCAAGATCCATGGGTTCTGAACATTATTTCCCAAGGATACAGTATAGGTTTCAGTTCAAGGCCTTCCAGAAGGTTTTTATTCTGTCTCATGTTCCAAAGAATCCTGTTAAGGCAGGAGCCTTTTTTCAGTTGATTTTAGATCTGGAATCTATCGGCCAGATTACGAGTTTTGCGTTATGAGTGGCTCGGTAATAACTTGCAAGTTATTTCCACTGCTCACCTTTAATAGCGCTGCTATTACAGGTTTTCCAAAAACCTGCATTTGCGGGCAATATGGCAGCGTTGAGCTCCATATCGCACACAAATACCAGCGCTGCTTTAAGCTGGTTTTACGTGCTTGTGCATGATTTCCCCATAGACATCAATGGGGAGAGCCAGATAAAAAAAAGCCTAACACCTGCAATAACGGAAAGTTAAGCTCCATAACTCAGCTCCATTGATTCCTATTACACTTACACTTATTAACCCCTAATGTGCCATCCCCAATGTTGCTGCCACCACTATACTAAAGTTATTAACCCCTAAACCTCTGGCCTCCCACATCACTAACACTAAATAAATATATTAACCCCTAAGAATAAGTCTAACCCTAACACCCCTAACTTTAATATAATTAAAATAAATCTAAATACAAATTACTATTATTACCTAAATAATACCTATTTAAGACTAAATACTTACCTGTAAAATAAACCCTAAGCTAGCTATAATATAACTAATAGTTACATTGTAGCTATCTTAGGTTTTATTTTTATTTAAGTTTGTATTTATTTTATCTAGGTAGACTAGTTAGTAAATAGTTATTAACTATTTACTAGCTACCTAGTTAAAATAAATACAAAGTTACCTGTAAAATAAAACCTAACCTGTCTTACACTAAAACCTAACATTACACTAAAATTAAATAAATTAAATTAACAAAATACATTTCTCTAAATTACAAAAAAATAATAAACACTAAATTACACAAAATAAAAAAAATATCAAATATTTAAACTAATTACACCTAATCTAATAGCCCTATCAAAATAAAAAAAAGCCCCCCCCCCCCAAAATAAAAAAAACCTAGCATACACTAAACTGCCAATGGCCCTGAAAGGGGCCTTTTGCGGAGCATTGACCCCAAAAAATCAGCTGTTTTACCTGTAAAAAAAAATACAAACAACCCCCCAACAGTAAAACCCACCACCCACACAACCAACCCCCCAAAAAATTATGAAGATTTCTCCCGGCTTCATTGAGGACTTCTTGCTGCTTGGATGAAGAATTCACCTGGCTGGATGAGGATGGATGTCCGGTCTTCAAAAACTGTAAGTGGATCTTCGGGGGTTAGTGTTAGTTTTTTTTTTAAGGGTTTATTGGGTGGGTTTTATTTTTAGATTAGGGACTTTGGGCAACGTAAAAGAGCTAAATGCCATTTTAAGGGCAATGCCCATCCAAATGCCCTTTTCAGGGCAATGGGGAGCTTAGGTTTTTTAGGTAGGTTTTTTTTGGGGGGGGGTTGGTTGTGTGGGTGGTGGGTTTTACTGTTAAGGGGTTGTTTGTATTTTTTACAGGTAAAAGAGCTGATTATTTGGGGGCAATGCCCCGCAAAAGACCCTTTTAATGGCCATTGGCAGTTTAGTGGGGGGGGGGCTTTTTTATTTTGATAGGGCTATTAGATTAGGTGTAATTAGTTTAAATATTTGATCATTACCTGTCAAATAAAACCTAAGTTAGATACAATATAACTGATAGTTATAATGTAGCTAGCTTAGGTTTTATTTTTATTTCACAGGTAACTTTGTATTTATTTTAACTAGGTAGTTAGTAAATAGTTAATAACTATCTAATAACTATTCTACCTAGTTAAAATAAATACATACTTGCCTGTGAAATAAAAATAAAACCTAAGATAGCTACAATATACTATTAGTTTTATTGTAGCTAGCTTAGGTTTTATTTTACAGGTAAGTATTTATTTACTTTTAAATAGGAATAATTTAGGTATTAATTGTAATTTTTATTTGGGATTATTTTAATTATGTTAACACTAGTGGGTGTTAGGGTTAGGTTAGACTTAGGGTTAGGTTTATGGGTTAATAACTTTACAGGGAGTGCAGAATTATTAGGCAAGTTGTATTTTTGAGGATTAATTTTATTATTGAACAACAACCATGTTCTCAATGAACCCAAAAAACTAATTAATATCAAAGCTGAATAGTTTTGGAAGTAGTTTTTAGTTTGTTTTTAGTTATAGCTATTTTAGGGGGATATCTGTGTGTGCAGGTGACTATTACTGTGCATAATTATTAGGCAACTTAACAAAAAACAAATATATACCCATTTTAATTATTTATTTTTACCAGTGAAACCAATATAACATCTCAACATTCACAAATATACATTTCTGACATTCAAAAACAAAACAAAAACAAATCAGTGACCATTATAGCCACCTTTCTTTGCAAGGACACTCAAAAGCCTGCCATCCATGGATTCTGTCAGTGTTTTGATCTGTTCACCATCAACATTGCGTGCAGCAGCAACCACAGCCTCCCAGACACTGTTCAGAGAGGTGTACTGTTTTCCCTCCTTGTAAATCTCACATTTGATGATGGACCACAGGTTCTCAATGGGGTTCAGATCAGGTGAACAAGGAGGCCATGTCATTAGATTTTCTTCTTTTATACCCTTTCTTGCCAGCCACGCTGTGGAGTACCTGGACGCGTGTGATGGAGCATTGTCCTGCATGAAAATCATGTTTTTCTTGAAGGATGCAGACTTCTTCCTGTACCACTGCTTGAAGAAGGTGTCTTCCAGAAACTGGCAGTAGGACTGGGAGTTGAGCTTGACTCCATCCTCAACCCGAAAAGGCCCCACAAGCTCATCTTTGATGATACCAGCCCAAACCAGTACTCCACCTCCACCTTGCTGGCGTCTGAGTCGGACTGGAGCTCTCTGCCCTTTACCAATCCAGCCACGGGCCCATCCATCTGGCCCATCAAGACTCACTCTCATTTCATCAGTCCATAAAACCTTAGAAAAATCAGTCTTGAGATATTTCTTGGCCCAGTCTTGACGTTTCAGCTTGTGTGTCTTGTTCAGTGGTGGTCGTCTTTCAGCCTTTCTTACCTTGGCCATGTCTCTGAGTATTGCACACCTTGTGCTTTTTGGCACTCCAGTGATGTTGCAGCTCTGAAATATGGCCAAACTGGTGGCAAGTGGCATCTTGGCAGCTGCACGCTTGACTTTTCTCAGTTCATGGGCAGTTATTTTGCGCCTTGGTTTTTCCACACGCTTCTTGCGACCCTGTTGACTATTTTGAATGAAACGCTTGATTGTTTGATGATCACGCTTCAGAAGCTTTGCAATTTTAAGAGTGCTGCATCCCTCTGCAAGATATCTCACTATTTTTGACTTTTCTGAGCCTGTCAAGTCCTTCTTTTGACCCATTTTGCCAAAGGAAAGGAAGTTGCCTAATAATTATGCACACCTGATATAGGGTGTTGATGTCATTAGACCACACCCCTTCTCATTACAGAGATGCACATCACCTAATATGCTTAATTGGTAGTAGGCTTTCGAGCCTATACAGCTTGGAGTAAGACAACATGCATAATGATGTGGTCAAAATACTCATTTGCCTAATAATTCTGCACTCCCTGTAGTATAGTGGAGGCAACATTAGGGGCAGCAGATTAGGGGTTAATAAGTGCAGTTAGGTGGCGGCGATTTTGGGGGCAGCAGATTAGGGGTTAACAACAGTAATGTAGGTTGTGGCGATGTTAGGGACAGCAGATTAGGGGTTAATAAGTGTATGTAGGTGGTGACGACATTGGGGCAGCAGATTAGGGGTTAATAATATTTAACTAGTGTTTACGATGCGTAAGTGCGGCGATTTAGGGGTTAAGATGTTTATTATAGTGGCGGCGATGTCCGGAGTGGCAGATTAGGGGTTAATAATTTTAGTATTTGCGATGCGGGAGGACCTCGGTTTAGGGGTTAATAAGTAGTTTATGGGTGTAAATGTACTTTGTAAAACTTTAGTTATGAGTTTTATTTTACAGCTTTGTAACGTAAAACCCATAACTACTGACTCTCAGGTGACGGTACGGATCTTGTAGTTAAAAAGTGTGGTAGTTACGTTGTGTGACAGCCAAAAAAGTGTGTGGTACACCTATACCTACAAGACTCATAATAGCAGCGGTAGTGAAAAAGCAGCGTTATGAGGCTTTTTCAATCATAACCAGGGATAGGCACAGACAAAGGCTGTGGCGGACAACTTCCAAAGTACAGACCTTAGTGAAGGACACCAAGGTACATTTGAAATTAAAAACATTATTTTATAGTGCTTGGTGTTATTATACTGATTCAGATACCACTGATCCTATAACCAGCCATCCTCTGGCTATACCCATGAGCCAGTGTCACTACTGTGTCATTATATAGTGCTGGGTGTTATTATATGGATGCAGATACCACTGATCCTATAACCAGCCCTCCTTTGGCTATACCCATGAGCCAGTGTCACTACTGTGTCATTATATAGTGCTTGGTGTTATTATGCTGATGCAGATACCACTGATCCCATAACCAGCCCACCTCTGGATATACCCATGTGCCAGTGTCACTACTGTGTCATTATATAGTGCTGGGTGTTATTATACTGATGCAGATACCACTGATTCTATAACCAGCCCTCCTTTGGCTATACCCATGAGCCAGTGTCACTACTGTGTCATTATATAGTGCTGGGTGTTATTATACTGATGCAGATACCACTGATTCTATAACCAGCCCTCCTCTGGCTATACCCATGTGCCAGTGTCACTACTGTGTCATTATATAGCGCTGGGTGTTATTATACTGATGCAGATACCACTGACCCTATAACCAGCCCTTATCTGGATATACGCATGTGCCAGTGTCACTACTGTGTCTTTGTATAGAGCTGGGTGTTATTATACAGATGCAGATGCACATCCAGTATTTCACTCAGGCTTTATTTATTCCATAACTTATCACCCAATATCGCTAGCAGTCTCTTGACAAGCCACTAACTTTATTCGCACTACATATTTTTTTTATTTCTATTATTTAATCAGAAAGAAAAAGATATACTAAGGATGTGGCGGACACTGCAAGGGCTAGTCACGGACACCAGTGTCCGTGTACGGACACCTTGCCTATCCCTGATCATAACGCAAAACTCGTAATCTAGCCGTTAGGTAGTAAAAGTTCCAGTTCCAGATTTGGAACAGAGTCAGGGAATTTATTCCAACCCCTTTCTTGTTCCCAAGAAGGAAGGAACTTACAGACCTATTCTGGAATTGAAAAATTTAAACCAGTTTCTCAGGGTTCCTTCTTTCAAAATGGAGTCTTTCGGACGATTTTTCCTATTGTCTAAAGGGGGGCAGTCAATGTCCTATATAGATCTGAATGATGCTTATCTTCATATCCCTATTCTCAGGGATCATCATCAATTTCTAAGATTTGCATTCCTGGACAAGCATTTTCAGTTTGTTGCTCTACCGTTTGGTCTCTCTTATCGTTAATAAGAGCTCATGGTGCTTTGATGGCTCCATACCTGGATGAATTCTTGGTACATATTTACATTTCGCAATATCTCATACCAACAAGCTTTTCTTGTTTCTTCAAGAGCATAATCTATTCAGTCTCCACTTTCTTTGACAGAACAGCTTGTGTAAATCTTCGGTCAGTTCCTTCTCCTTCTGTAGCTCTTTGTATGGAAGTTTTGGGTCTGATGATAGGAGTCTCAGATGCGATTCCTTTCGCTCGGTTTCACATGAGACCTCTTTCGCTTTGTATGCTTCGTCAGTGGTGCAGGGTTTACACTCAGTTGGCTCAAGATTCTTTTGAATGCCAATACAAGACAATCCCTTTCTTGGTGGATCAATCATCAGTCCATTGTTCTGGGGGCATCTTTTGTCCATCTAAACTGGACTGTGATCTCGACAGATGCAAGTATCTTGGATTGGGGTGCAGTCTGGGGGTCTCAGAGAGCACAGGGAGTTTATATATTTCAGAATGTGAAGTTGCCTATAAATGCTCTGGAACTCCATGCAATTTTCAGGGAACAGAGACTTATCTGCATTTCCAGTCAGACAATGCAAGGGAGGCTTGGGCAGAGAGCAATTCCTGTATAATTTCTGCAGTTCATATTCCAAGGAAGAATAATTGGGAAGCAGACTTTCTCAGTTGTCAATCTCTTAAACCCAGGGGAATGGTATCTACATCTGGAAGTCAGATTGTAGACCTATGGAGTCTTCTGGGAAGTGGATCTGATGGGTTCTCGTTTGAACAAAGAACTCCACAGATATCTTGCGAGGTCCAGGGATCCAAAGGGGAGATTTGTGAATGCTCTAGTAGCTCCTTGGTGGTTTCATCTTGCTTACAATTTTTCTCCTCTTGGTCTGTTACCAAAGGTAATAGCCAGGATCAAGCAGAAGGTCTCATCAGTAATCCTGATTGACCTTGCAGGACTTGGTTTGTGGATTTGGTACAGATGTCCAGTAGTCGTCCATTGCCACTTCCTCTGTGTCACAGCCTTCTCTTTCATGGTCCATTCTTTTAATAGGATCTAAAATTGATGATTTGGAGATTGAATGCTTAGTTTTAACACAGAGAGGTTTTTCTGATTCTCTCATTGAAACTTTTGTTCAGGCCCATAAACCAGTGACAAAGAAGATTTATCACAAGGTGTTTAGAACATGGGTTCAGTTGACACTCTCTTACAATTCCTAAAATGTTGTCGGCATTCAGCGATGTCTGTCGGACATGATACGCTACAGCTTAAAATGTCGGACAGACATTGATAAATCAGCCTCATAAAGGTCTGATATTCAAAACCTCTCCGCTCAGGTGAGATATTCTAAAATGATGCTCCAGCACTGCAAGATCCCTAGTAAAATGTCAAAAGGCAGATTTTGCTATACGTCTCCAAGGGGTTTTCCCTGCATTTCTGTATGGGAAGGAGACAAGCCCAGTGCAATATAGCACTGCATGACATGACAGTTCTGCAGCATTTACACTTTGTACTTTGTATTTTAGAACGCTTTACACTTCATATTGAATTTTATTACATTTAAACTTTGAAGTGTACTTTCTATTTTGTATTTTATTTTTTGTATTTAGGATTGTAATTTTACAAATTTTGATAATACTTTCAGTTTCTGTCTAATTATAACAAATTAGTTTCATACATTGTATTTTTATGTGTATCTTTTACAAATTACATTGCACTTCACATTTCTTCTATTTAAATTAAATTAAACTAAAAAATTGTTAGTTTCCCAGAGAGCTTCATTACTTTCTATGGGCCAGATAATCCAACATCCCCTTGTTTTGGAGAGAGATTATAGAGCAGACTTCACAGGGGGAGAAATCACTGAATTTTCTAAGAAAAGGGGATGTCCCAGAGAAATGAGAGATGCCTTCCGTAGAAAGCAATGAACCACTCTGCGATACAAAATTTCACAAGGGAGAGAGAAGGTAACTGGAGAACACCTGGGGCTGATATAAAGGCCTCTATTTATCAAGGTCTGTCGGACCTGATCCGACAGTGCGGATCAGGTCCGACAGACCTCGCTGAATACTGCGAGCAATACGCTCGCCATATTCAGCATTGCACCAGCAACTCACAAGAGCTGCTGGTGCAATGCCGCCCCCTGCAGACTTGCGGCCAATAGGCCGCCAGCAGGGGTGTCAATCAACCCGATCATACTCGATCGGGTTGATTTCCGGCGATGTCTGTCCGCCTGCTCAGAGCTCCATTTGGAGCTTGATAAATATGCCCCAAAGGCTAAATGTAGCATGTTTTACAAATCCAACTGAAATGTGTTCACTACAATTTAACTTGATTTTGTCTATATTTTAGTATATATCAATTCTCTGTTAGTTAAAATAAGTGTGTTGTGAATTTTGAGCAAACTTCACCTGCACACAACTGAAGAGATAATTCAGACCAGCTTGTGTAAACTGCTTACATAATTTCACAAGACTTGTGAGAGGGCTTTAACATACCCTGGGGACTCCCCTGTTCAGCCCAGGGAAGTGCCCTGTCCCTTCCACTTTCTGAAACTGCCAGATTTAACTTGAAATGCAGCAAATACAAGGTGCAATGTAATTTGTAAAAGCTGCACAGAAATATACAAAGTATAACCCTAATTTGTTAAAGCATCACAGAAACTTTCAAATCAGAATTAGAATTTGTAAAATCACTGTTAGAGCTAAATCTAAATGTATTAAAATATGAATGAGAAAGTGGAAAGCTTGAATGTAATCATACCGAAAGAACCCATCTAAAGTGTAAAGTAATATAAAACAAAAAGCACAAATTGTAAGTGTACCAAAATTATCATAGCATGAAGTTCTATATTGTACGGGGCTTGTCTCTCCTTAACATATAGAAATGAGAGAGATCTGGCAGTGCTGAAGAGTTACACCATTTTTCTTTTGAATATTCAGTGAGTTCAGCACCTGTGAAGTCTGAACTGCAATTTCTCTCCAAGCGGGAGAATCCTTTGAATATCGGGGCCTTAGTGAGGTTGTTGGGTTAAAGGGACACTGAACCCAAATTTTTTTCTTTCATGATTCAGATAGAGCATGACATTTTAAGCAACTTTCAAATTGACTCCTATTATCAAATTGTCTTTATTCTCTTGGTATCTTTATTTGAAATGCAAGAATGTAAGTTTAGCTGCCGGCCCATTTTTGGTGAACAACCTGAGTTGTTCTTGCTGATTGGTGGATACATTTATCCACCAATAAAAAAGTACTGTCCATAGTACTGAACCAAGAAAAAAGCTTAGATGCCTTCTTTTTCAAATAAAGATAGCAAGAGAACGAAGAAAAATTGATAATAGTAGTAAATTAGAAAGTTGCTTAAAATTGCATACTCTATCTGAATCACGCAAGTGTCCCTTTAAGCAGAGCTTTCCAGATCAGTATGGAAGTTCTGTACCTGGTCCCCCATGTTTTATTTGCTCCCAGGCCAAAATTTCCTAGTCCTCCTTTAACACACCTTCCCTATCTGGCGTGCAGATGTTAGCGCACACTCAACTAGCACTTTAGAGATAAAAAAATAACTGAGCCCAAAAATGTAAGCGGTATGTATTGCACTCAAGCGATGTTAACTCACAACAGTCCTAACATTTTGTGCTCCACTTGTAATCTAGGCATTTATGGATAGTGAAGTTTTTAGTTGAATGTCCTTTAACAAAAATAAAAAAGAGAGAAAATAACATGTGATTCCCATAAAACATAGCTCCTCTGAATTCCTTAAAGGATCATAAAATACCTTGTAATAAATGTTTACCGACACATAGAGAAAAAAACTTTCATATTTAATGTCCCACATTTTCCTGTAATTTAACACTGAAAAAATTTGGGTTTTCAAATTGTGAGTATTGCAAATGCACACTGCAGGATTTACAAACCTAACCCTGCACATATCTGTCCCTAATTGGCCTAAGAATAGCCAATAAAATATGACCCTGCAAAGTTTTGCTAACAAAATGACAGTGGCTAAACCTATCTGGTCTAGTAACAAGGCGAGAGGAGGATGCAGTTTGATAATTGAAGAGCAGTTAATGTAAACAGTTAATGTATTGCAAACATTTTCACACTTGGTTGCTATGATCATTTTTTGCAAGACAACAGACAAGTCTGTGCTATGAAAATGTGTATTAATAATAGCTAATAATAATGATAATATAGCAGCATTTACTGGAAATTAACTAAAAGATTAAATATCATGGAAGTGTTAGTTTGTGCATGTTAACAGGCTTCTCACAAAGCAGTCATAACTATTTCAATTCTGTTATATTTAGTTTGTTTGAACAGACTTATTTACCAATGTTTTTATATCCATTAAACCATTGTGAATATATTTTCTATTTGTGTTTCTTTTCTTCCAGCATAATGACATTGCTCCAATCAACACCACATCTCATCAAGTCTTCATTAAATTCCATGCAGAAACTGTAACATTACCTTCAGGTTTCAGACTAACTTGGAACAGCTGAAACAGCTGTACTTATAGGTCCTGATATATTAACACTTGATTATAAGCTACAACTATTCCTGCTCACTACTAAAAATGGAAAGTTATCTCATTGCACTTTGTTATAGAATTTGAGGTATATAAAATTTTAGAGTTGACACAAACAGTCATAACACAAATAATGAGATTCAGTTATTTTACTTGCAGGAATCAAAATCACATGCACTATGAATTAATAAAATATTAGAATGAATGCAATTGTTTATTAAATATATTTTATGTGTGCATTTTTTTCTTTTTTTAACTATAAAATGTTTCAACAAAAGTCACAAAATAATTTTTGCAAATATATATGTTAAAGCAATAGTTGAACTATGTTTGTTGATGATTTACCCTGCTACGAAACCCACATTTTAACAGTACAGTACTAATATTTGTAAAATGTAGATTGAAAACTATCATCCAATCAAAGAAAGGAAAAAAAATCCAGTCTTGTCAGTTGGCAAAGAATGATAGTGGTTGGATAGTTCAAGATTAAATCTAAAAGTCAGAAATGGGGGTAGGGGAGCTGGCAAAAATACACAAAGGGCTCGATCTATCAAGCCCTTCTCCCTATGACAATTTATCAAGAAGCGGTCATCAGACTGCTGCTTACCTAACTTTTTCTCCACCTCTTAGGTGGAGAATTTTTATCTACTCGGTCTCCTCCGACCGGGGAGATTGACAGCTCCTGCCTGTGCTTAATTGGCTGTGCGCGGGCAGGGGGCAGGATTGCATGCAATGTTAAATTCGGGCAGCGCATTGCTGCCCGCCAGAGGAGAGAGGAATATGTACGCCCCTGTCTGCCCTTGCTTGATAAATCGTCATGAAACCCAAAACTTTCATAATTCAGGTAGAGCATGCAATTTGAAGCACAATTCCAAATTACATCTAGTATCTAGATTCTTTTTCTTAGTATCCTCTGTTGAGAAGAATACCTAGGTAGGCTCAGGAGTAGGAAGGCACCACTGGGAGCTAGCTGTTTATTGGTGGCTGCACAAATTTGCCTTTTGTCATTAGCTCAACCAATGTGATCGGATAGGTCCCAGTAATGCATTACTGCTCCTTCAAAAAAGGATACCAAGAGAATTAAGCAAAGTAAATTAAAGGGGCAGTCTAATCAAAATTAAACTTTCATGATTCAGATAGGGCATGTCATTTTAAACAACTTTCCAATTTACTTCTATTATCTAATTTGCTAAATTCTTTAGATATCCTTTGTTGAAGAAATAGCAATGCACATGTGTGAGCCAATCACACAAGGCCTTTATGTGCAGCAACCAATCAGCAGCTACTGAGCATATCTAGATATGCTTTTCAGCAAGTGATATCAAGAGAATGAAGCAAATGAGATAATAGAAGTAAATTAGAAAGTTGTTTAAAATGACATGCTCTTTCTAAATCACGAAAGAAAAAATGTGGGTTTCATGTCCCTTTAAATAGTGCTTTGTGAATCACGAAATAAATATTTTGGTTCTAATATCCAATTAAAAAGGGAAAAAGCTCCAATGTTCTTTCAATATGCTTAAAAAAATAAAACAATTATTGCTACTAAAAATTAGACCCCAGATAATGGCTTTGTTGTGGTCAGTATTTAACAGCAGTAAACACTTTTATATTTTATTTATAACATATCTCTCTATCTCAAAATATCTGTTATTATGTCAATGCAATGTCTAGTGATGCATTTACTGCTGCTGACTAAAATAGGACTATGGCTTTTGCCCACATAAATATACTACATTGCTGCCAAATAGCCACCCAACTCCACCCAACTGCAACAAATCATTCTGCCTATAAATTCCTCTAATACTACAACTCATGTTATAATTTGTTGCCATACAAGTAAGTGTACCATAGGCATGCATGGCTGTTATAGTATAGGAAATGTAGATAAATAATAGTAGTTAAAGCTTACACAGTAAAGTAAACATAGGGACACATTGCATGACATCACCAGTGATATACAATATGACATGTGAGATAAAGTAGCAATATAATAACAGTGCCTTAGTTGTACTGCACTGCACTGCACGGAAATGTCACTTCTGTGTCTAGCAATGTTAAATGAACACAGAAAAATCATTCTGTTATGTTATGGTTACTATATAATCAAATGAGTGTACCACGTTTTGTTTGATAGGGAGAAATGTCTGCAATTTATATTAACTAATGCAGAATAACTTTTCTTCTACCGTAAAATAACTTGTAATCGTCTTTTATTAATTTTATTATTTTATTTTATTAATTGAAATATTTATTTTATTAATTAAAATTATTTTATTATTGTATTTTATTCTGTGGTACAAGATGAACATATATCTTAAATGTTTTCTTATGTATTGTAATGCATCTGGGGATATCCAAAAACATATTGTATAATCTAAAAGCTTAGGACTTACTATTCAAAAAAGTATAAATGAACCCTCTAATTGTTGAAATTGGTTTTGTTTACTTTTTAGGGAATCATTTTCTTCACCAGAAATCTGAGATTATTACATATATAGTTCGGGGACTGATTTTGTTCCTATTTTTCTCTATCTTCTTTAGTTTTTTGTAGTCTGTAGAATTTGATTTTGCAACTTCATCAGTTACTGACATTGGGCTAAATTACACGTTAAGCGCAATCATTATTGTGACACCATGCAAACATTATTGTGACACCATGCAAACATTATTGCAAGGTCTTGATAATTATATGCAGACCATGAGGATAATTGTTATGCTTAAACCTGTGTTTCTACAAATTTAGACCCACTAGCTTTATCTTCTCAGGCTAGTGTCTGAAGCATTTAATACTGTACCATTTTCAAGAGTTTCCAAATTTAAATGACAGAGGCAGTTTAGGCATTTTGGCTCTGTATTGGATTTATCATAATTATCTACACTCTTGTTAATTGCACCCACACATATTATATATCTGTGGGTACACTTAATTTATTGTTATTCTCTATATTATTACATAAGATAACAATAAATAGTTTTCAAGTCCTTTCTGTACAACTAGTGTAGCTTAAGAAAAATATCTTAAAACAGATGTTGACCTGCTTTTAGGAATACCTCATATGACTAGGTTTCCAGAAACTTATAGCAAATGTACGCGAATTACTCAAAAATGTAATTATTTAGTTAACGCTAAATATCTGCAAAATGTACTATATGCTTAATAGCAGTCAACCAATCCAAAAACCTATGCACAAAAGTATATATATTTAGAAAGTACTGTATACCCCATGGTATTTACTTAAAGGCATTTTGACACTTTTAATTGAAACATTTTTTTTTCCAAACGCAGAAAATAAAAAATATACTTAATTAAAATAAAAATAATAAAAATACACTTTATCAAAATACATTTATAAAAAAATATACTTTATTAAAATACATGCTTACTGTTGGTATGACATAGGTGCTGAGAAGGGGTCAAGACAAACCATTGATTATAAACAATAGCTTGTCATTTATGATGTTATCACTGCTACTAGCTGTCACAGTAATCACATGACCTGATGTAGCCAGCGATAACCCAGTGAGCCTGACACCAGCATGCACTGCAACATGCCAGTATCTAGGCTCCATCAAAGTATACAATCCCTATGATTGGCTGTCAGAGCGATTGCATACCCAGTAACAGTCATACTTGACTGTTACTGTACTGTTTCTGGATAGCCTCACAGGAAGGCATCCAGTAGCAGCATTAGATACACACTATAGCTCCTAGCCAACTATTCAACCACTCTATCGTCATATTTCCATCCCAGTTCAAATGTGCACTTGAAACAAAAGCCTTTCTTTGACCCAGCATCTGTTTTTAAACTAGTTTTCCAAATTCTCTACTTCCTTATGGCACTAAACTTCTAACTAGTGGTTTTACAGACTTTCTATTCTCCAACTGTTTGACCCTCTACAATCTGTTTTTTGACCACAACATTCAACTGAGAGGGTCTAGCGCAGCGGAATCTGCTGGTGCTCTACAAATAACTGCTAATAATAATGGTATTAGTTAGCAGTTGTTTGGTTCACTGCCAAAGTCAACAGACTATTTTCAAAACTTCTTCTCCTTAATCTCTATGAGTGAGGTTAGGGGTGAGTAGAACTCAATATGTAGGAATAGAAATACAGGAAACCAAAAGTCTTTTAATCCCTTTGAGTGCTAACGATGGCTCTGAGCCGTCGCAAAGTTTCCCACTCAGGTGCCAACGACTGCTCAGAGCCGTCGCTAGCACTTACCCACCTTGAAAGAGATCTGGGGGCTTCCACCCACTCCGGCGATCTGGCCTGTATAGTGACAGGCATCGCCGGGACTCCATGTTTTGCGCGGACATCTAAGCAGCTACAGACCTCCAAGACCCACCATTGGAAAGGTAATTGGTTACCCTTTCTAATGGTATAAGTCTTTGGGATGTACAATAAAAAATAAAAAAGTGAGAAAAATAATATTTAAAAAAGTGAAAAAAAAAAGATTTTGGGGTCTCTAAAGGCACATAAATAAAGATCAGAATTACCTAGAGACCTCAAAATACATTTTATAAAAACAAACTTGTTTATTTTTTAAAATAAATATTAGTTTAAGTATTATAGTTAAATTATCACCATGGTAACGAGCGATACCGCATTGATCACCTAGCTGAGAAATGTTGCATTCCCTTTTACAATACGGACCGATATTATATTTTTAATCCCATGATCACCTGGATAATGTGGTTACAAATTAATAAATGGTAGAGGAATGCTATTTTTAAAAAAAACAAAACAAAAAAAACACCAAATAACATTTCTTTCCTAAGATATAGTGAGTCCACTGCATCATCAATTACTAGTGGGAATATCACTCCTGGCCAGCAGGAGGAGGCAAAGAGTACCACAGCAAAGCTGTTAAATGTCACTTCCCTTACCCATAACCCCCAGTCATTCTCTTTGCCTTTGCAAGGAGGAGGTGAAGTTTTGGTGATTGAAGTTTTATTTTACTTCAATCAAGATTTTATTATTTTGAAAGCCAGAGTAGGTTTGCTCTGATCTTTCCTCTCATGATTGGGTCTAGCCATACTCCATGTTAGTCTCTTCAGTAGGGCAGTGGTGGCTTTTAAGCAGTTAGGAACTTGTGGGGTGGGCCTCACTGCGTTTTTCTATCATGTTGCTGCCCTGGTACAGAAAGCCAGAGTAGTTTTCTCTGATCTTACTTTTTTTCCACAGGCCTCTGTGAGGAGTGGCGTCCTCTCATGCCGTGTATGCTGTCCTCCTGCCAGATGGCTAGATTGCAGGTAAGTACTTTTTGTCTTCTAGGTATGAGAGACAGGCACTTAGGAAGATTGTTAAGAGCTGCAATATTAACGGACATTAATATCCTATAGACAGGATACTTATGGCAGAGAGCAGGCACTTAATTTGTGAACTGAGACTGGGGTTTTTACTTTTCAGACTGAAAGTATATACTTTTCACTTGTTGGTGGGCAGTATTTTAGCTAAGCAAGCCTTTAGTTTTTGTAAGTATTATCTAGACTTTAGCTGCTTTTGCGGAGCGCAGTTTTGGCAGCAGTTTAGTATTTCACAGTCGCATTTACAGAGGTGCTCTGTAAGACTCATGTTTATACTTGCAGTGATCAAACATGTAAGACTGTGTCTGTTTACTGTATTATTGTCATTGATATGGGCTTTGAGTTTGACGGCTTTTGCATGTTATGTATGTGAGACATTGCACATTAGGATAATCCTTTGCTTTCTGCGTCACCGATCGTCCACCATTATAAAGCAGGGCGGGAAGAGTTTGCACGCTTCTTTTTGCTGTACAGAAGATGTGTCACGTGTGTCCCGCCTTTCCGTTTTAAGCTAGCGGAACGGCGTCTTTTGGTTGCTATCTTTTTTTTCAGTTTGCACTCTATCGGAAGGAGAGCTCTGCCGTGTTTCTTTTGCAAAATTCTACTTTTGGTTGGAAACCTCAGTAAGCTGAGGTGTAGGGTCACTTTTTGTTGGCCGTAACTGGCAGAGTGCTAGATTATTTCACAGACCGGAGTAGCCCAGTCAGTGTTTAAGCATTCATAACGTTCTGACATATCATCATATTAAATATTAAGATATCATGATAGGACAAACCTCCCTTATTTACGTTGGTAGCCTCTGAGGGTAAAATCTCAGATTCAGACAGTATAATTCCTTCATCTGATAATGAAGTGGTTATCTTCACATGTATGCCTTAACACCTCGTGTATGGTTTAGGAAGTTTTGGCTACTTGGATGACACCAATATTCCTGTCATTGTCAACGCTTAGAAGTTTTGCAAACTTTATCATTCGATGATGTTCCTTCATATGTGGAAGTGTTTCGAGACATGCTAGGGAGTTTTTCATCAGGACTAAAAAAAGCTAGGGATACCTTTCTCCCTGTCTCCCATCCTTTAAAGGATTTTTCTGTTGCTGACTCCATTTAAATGCACAGTTCCCTAAGTAGAAGGGAGCTTTTCTACTATGGCTCAAAGAGCTTCGATCCCTTTGGAGGGTTGCTGTTCCTTTATGGATCCATGGATAAGAAGCTGAAGGTTTAATTGTTCATTTAGAGCATTGTCTTGTCTTTTTAGACTTGCTGTACTAGCCCACCGGGCATTGGGGATGAAATCTAATCAGCTGAGAAGCCTACCTGTGGCTTAGTGGTAGAGCCTATGCTTTATAGTTCTGCAGTTGCAGGTTCAATATTTTTTGTTTCCTCCAAATCCACGCTTCTGGTGTTTCCTTTCAAGAATGAGACCTTGTTTGGTCTTAGACTAGCAGAATTATCCTCTGGCTTTACGGGGGAAAAAAGGTTTTTCTACCACACGTCAAGAGAGTAAGACTAAAGGAAAGTTTCCTTTTCCTTTTTCTGCAGGGTAAGTCATGTTTTTTTGGGATCCAAACAAACCTAGTCCTATCTAAGATTTCCTCCCAGGGGCAGATTCTCCTTCTAGAATATCTGCAATCCAGGTATGATGAGAGGCATTCCTTGAACTGGGAGTTATAGTTCCAGTCCCAGAATCTAGGTATTTACCTCAAGTTTCTCAGGTTCTGACCTTCAAAGTAGTATTCATTCTCCTTTGGTTCAATAGGGCCTGTTCCTAACGAACATAGACCTGAAGAATATGTATTTATTGTTCCCATGATTTGGGATCTTCTCAAGTTTCTGAGTTTCATCATCCTAAAAAGACTTTTAGGTCTTGGGGTATTGCAAGGGTGCTTTTCTGACAATATTTGGTTCATGTGTCATTCTTCATTCCAGCAAACTCTCTTTCAAGATATCTTGTCCAATCTACTTTCCCATGGATGGGAAACAAATCTGGAGAAGTGTTCCCTTGTTCCATCTACAAGGGTGATTTATTTGGGGACCTTAATAGTTTCTCTATCTAGGGGAAGATTTATAACAGAGGTTAGATAACCAAGGATTTATTCCTTTTCCTCTATCTGCAGTCTGCTGTCCGGCCGACAGCAAGCTCTAGTGGTCCAGTAGATAGCTTAGCCATCTTGCAACCAGAAGGTTGGGAGTCTGGATCTAGCTGCAGTTGATTTTACCTTCACTTTTTAGTGACTTTATGATGGAGGGAATTGATCTGATGGTTTGCATGGGCATCATTTCCTTTGCTATTTTCCATAAAATGGAGAACATTGAGATCTGACTTAGAGGATGGATCTGGATCAGTCGACATGAGACTTTCTCCCGTAGTGGTTTTTCAGGACTATCTGTCTCAGGGTGCATGCTTCTGGAGACATTCCGGGGTGATGTGACCATGGATGTTAGCCTTCCTGGGTGATGTGACCACAGACGCCAGCCTGCTGGGATTTTTTAAGGTGCAGGGATTATGGACTCAGTAGTGTCGGCTCTCCTCTTTAACTTCTTGGAGTTGAGAGCTATTTTCAATGCTCTGATGGCTTGGCCTCAGTCGTCCTTAGTTTGGTTCCAGTCGGACAATATCACCTCAATGGTTTACATCAACCACCAGGGAGGAACTCAGAGTTCCTTAGCTTTGTAGGAGGTGACTTGGATTGTTCAGTGGGCAGAAGCTCACAATTGTTGTCTGTCACCCACTTTCCAGGGGTGGACAATTGGGAATCGGTCTTCTGAACAGACAGATATTTCATCCCAGGGAGTGGGCTCTCCATCCGGAGGTGTTCTCTAGGTAAACCCTCAAATGGGGGTTCTGGAGTTGGTTTCTGAGGGCGTTTCGGCAGAATGCCAAGTTTCCAAGGTAGGATTCAAGGTTAAGTGATCTGCTGACTGCCCTGATAGATGTTCTGGCGTTTTTCTTGGGATTCAGTCTTGCATACCTGTTTTTCTCTGTTTGCTCTCCTTCCACAAGTCATTGCTCGTATCCAACAGAGATAGCGGCCGTGACTCTAATAGCCCCTGCGTGGTCTCGCAGGATCTGGTATTCAGACCTAGTGGATATGTTGTCTCTCCACTTTGGTGGCTGCCTCTGAGGAAGGACCTTCTGATTCAGGGTCCATTCTTTCATCCACATTTCGTTCCTCTGAAGCTGTCTGCTTGGAGAATGAACGCTTAGTTTTTGTCTGAGCATGGATTTATTCTGAGTCAGTAGTTGAGAACATGATTTAGGCTTGCATGCCAGTTACTAGAAAGATTTGCCAAAAGATATTGTGTAAATATCTTTAGTGGTGTGTGCTTTAGTTACCCTTGGAGTAGGGTCAGGATTCCTAGGATTTTGTCTTTTCTCCAGGAATCTCTGGGGAAGGGTTTGTCAGTGAGTACCCTGAGGGGTCTGATTTCTGCATTATCTTTTTTGCTATTTAAGCATCTGGCAGACGTGCCAGACATGCTATCTGTTTGTCAGGCCTTGGTCAGAATCTGGCCTGTGTTTAAGTCTGTTGCTCCTCTTTGTTCTTAAGTTTTGCAGCAGACTTTGTTTGAGTCTTTACATTCCATAGATATTAAGTTGTTATCTTGGAAGTTTTTGTTTTTGTTATCTCTTCTGCTCGGAGAGTGTTGGAACTCTCAGCTTTGCAGTGGGATTAGCCTTATCTTATCTTTTATGCTGATAAGGTGGTTCTTCGTACTAGGTTAGGTTTTCGGACAGAAATTTTAATCAGGAAATTGTTGTTCCTTTTCTATGTCCTAGTTTTTCTTTTCATAAAGAATGTTGTTGCACAACTTGGATGTTGTGTGTGCTTATAATTTTATTTAACATGCGATTAAGATTTTCGCCAGACTGCTGCCCTGTTTGTTTCTTTCCCTGGGATACATTAAGGGTCAAAAAGTTTCTACTTTTTCTCTCTCTCTCTCTGGTTGAGAGGTATATTTCATTTTGCTATGAGACTGCTGATCAGCAGCCTCCTGAGGGAATTATGGTTCATTCCATGAGTGCTGGAACAGATTTGCAAGGCTGCAACTTGGATTTGGAGTTCGACATAGAAAACTCAAAGACTGGAATGATAGACATCATATTGTATTGATTCAACACGAATGGTGTTTAAGTTATGTAATATTATTAATGTTTGATGTGATAAACATTCATTGTTAAACAGCAAAAAGTATTCATAAAAATGATTTAAACTCAAAAATATCTATTTATTTTGTAAAGAGAATTATGGCTAACCATCTCAGTGTTGAGGAAGCAGCTGAGTTCTCTATAAACTCAGACTCTGATTCCTTCACCGATGATGCATATGGTATATAAACTAATTATTTCTAGAAAGTACACACCAAGCCACATCAAATGAGGGGCCACATGTATTGGTAGCACAAAAATAGACAATGTAATAATAAGTGGAATATGGCTCTTTGCTAAAAAAAAGTTTAATTTCCTATGGCATGGAGAGTCCACAATTTCATTCCAATTACTAGTGGGAATTCAACTCCTGGCCAGCAGGAGGAGGCAAAGAGCACCAAGCAGAGCTGTTAAGTGTCACTTCCCTTACCCATAATCCCCAGTCATTCTCTTTGCCTCTGTCATGAGAGGATGTGCAAAGATGTGTCTGAATATATTTAATCCTTGAATGGGTACTTTTCCCTGCAAGCAAGGATTGGGGCTATGCTGTGTCCATGTCAATCTCTTTGGTAAGAGTAATGGTGGCTTTTAGCAGTTTGAAGATAGCGAGGTAGTCTTTGCTTACCTTACAACATTTATACTACCCTTCTATAAAAAAACAGGGTTGGTTACTCTGTTTTTCTTTTTCTCCAGTTCATCTGCCAGAGGCTATTTAGTTCAGACATACCTGAAGAGCTGTCTACTTCTCGTGCTTTTACCTTGCATAGTTGGAGGGACTCAGCACTTTAGAGATTCCTCTGTGGACATCAAATGGGACATATTTATTCTCTATATATAGGATTTATTTTGGGCAGAAACTGTCACGGCACTGAACTGCTTCAGGAGTTAAGGGGTTAATGCATCTCCCTTTTTTATGAGGCTGTGCATGTGAGGCTCTTATGAGATTTATTATTGTTTTCTGCAGAGTGTATTTATGGCTAATATTGATAGGAAAACTAAGGCATGGTGGAACAGTGTTGTGAAAGATTTCAAGCCGGGTTGATTGTTATCCGGCATTTACTTTATGGAGGCATTGGCTTTATTTAGGTCGCTTCTATGGTGGTTTACTTAGAGTAGCGGCCGCTTGCTTTTTTAATGGCACAGTTTCTTTTTCTAGGTGCGATCACGTGATCCCTCTCCGCTCTTCATTTTCGGCTTCTCTCCTTGTCAATTTGGAAAGTGGAGTCTCGCCGCGTATGTCAGCTCAGATTTTCAGCGGGAGGCTGAGAAAAGCCAATCGCTTGTTTATCAGACTTATGTTTCTTCCTCAGTTACACCGGAGGGTTAGATTTTCCTCAGTTTGGCTGCATTGTGAGGAAAACTAAGAATTTTGGTGCCATTTGTTTCTGGGGAGGTTTTATTAAAAATAAAATAAATATGTATTTTCGTTACTTCTGATAGTATCACTCTGAAGGGTTAAATAAGTGCAATGGGATCTCTGGGTCAGACCCAGTCTCAATGCTTGAAAGTGCACCTATACACCTAAAAAAAATTCTATATTTTTCCTTAGGGAGATTTTTTTTTCACATTCTTTATTATTTAAATTTTAATAAAGTTTTGGATTCTATGGGTATCTGGTTTTAGGATGTTCTCTGATAAGGACCCTACTTTGTTATCCAATGCTTATACTACTTGGAGGCTGAGAAATCTTCCTATGCAGTTTTTATTCCACATGCTTAAATAGAATGCAAATGTCTAAAGGATCTGATACCATATCAGTGCCATCTATCTCTCGGGTTAATATTGCCCGTGCCACGCCTCAGCTTTCACCTCAATGGTCCCAAGCTTTAGCAGTTTTTTTCACATGCAGTGCTCTGCGGTTCTTCTCATCTAGTTCCTGGTGGTGTTTATTTACCAAGAGTTTTTGCAGCGCAAACAACTTCTGCAGTTTTCTGCAGCTTTGTCAGCCTTTCCCATTACTGGGAAGAGAAAGAGGAAAACTAAGAATTTATCTAAAACAAAGAATCTGACTCTGCTAGGTCTGCGTTTGTCAGCCTTTCTCAGTTATCTAAAGAGGATCATTCATCAGTGGCTCATAGGGCAAGATCTCTGATTCTGAGACTCCTGTTGCTAGTATATCAGATCCAGAGGAGGTTAATTTAAGCTGGAGCTCTTCCGTTTACTCTTGAAGGAGGTTATAGCTGCAATGGAGGACTTTGACTCTATCTCAGAGACTCCTAAAAAGTTTACAAGCTTAACAGTTCAGATCGTATGTCTGAGTTTTTTTAGCTCCGGAATGGGAAAATCTGGCAATTTCTTTCTCCTGTCCCCTGTTTTTAAGAAGATATTTCCTTTTGCTGACTCTGTGCGTGACTTGTGGCGCACTGTGCCTAAGGCGCTATTTTCTCTAACAAGAGAACTGCTATTACCCCTTGAGGATAGTTACTCTTTCAAGGAACCTATGGCTAAGAAGCTGGAAGCTTATTTAAGAAAGATGTATATTCATCAGGGTCCTCTTATTGGTGCAACTCCTTGTCAACCTCATTTTTGAGGAGACTACCATAGAGGATAGGATCAAGGCTCTACAGCTGGCTAATATTTTATCTGTGATGCCAGCATGCAAGTCGGTAGGCTGGGAGCCAATATTTCTAGCTTTGCAGTTCTTCCTGCAGAGTTCCACGACTAAGAGTCTTGGTCTGTGGATGTAACATCCAAGTGCAAACTTTTGTCTTTATCTTTTTGTCCCTTTTGTAACTTTAAGGGACAAAAGTCTTTCTCCTCTTCTTCCAAGCCGGAGCAACCTAGGACTTCATGGAGGTCTAGCCAACCTTGGAATAAGAGCAAAAAGTCCAAGAAGCCTTCCTCTGACTCTAAGTCAGCATGAAAGGACCGCCCCTTATCCTCTCTTGGATCAAGTAGAGGACAGGTTTTCTTTTATTTAACAGGCTAGGATCTGCGATGGCACAGATCTTCGGGTAGTGGAAGTAGTTTATTACTTTATTATTATTACTTTATTAGGGATCAATAACTTTATAGGGTTCAAGTTATGTCCCCCTAGGGGCAGATTTATCCTGTCAAGGTTATCAGAAGCCTTCTTAATCTGTGTAAAGGTCTTATTTTCTCTGGGCCTGATTGTTCCAGTTCCCATGGCGGAACAGGGTGTAGGATTCTATTCAGACCTTTTTGTGGTTCCCAAGTAAGAGGGAACTTCCCGACCCATATTGGACCTCAAGTGTCTCAACAAATTTCTCAAAGTTCTGTCCTTCAAAATGGAGACTATTCGTTCCATTCTACCCTTGGTTTATAGGGAACATTACAAATTTCTGCGTTTTGCCTTTCTAGACAAACACTTCCAGTTCCTTGCCTTTCCCTTTGGTCTCCTCAAATCTTTACAAAGATTCTAGAGACCCTTTTGGCAGTGGTAAGATCTCAGGGAATAGTGGTGTCGCCAAACCTGGACGACATCTTGGTGCAGGCGCCATCTTTTCAGTTAGCAAGATCTCATACAGAGATGCTATTGTCTATTCTACATTCACACAGGTGGAAAGTGAATCTGGAGAAGAGTTCCCTGGTGCCATACAACAGGGTGTGTTTCTTGGGAACAATTATAGAACCTCTGTCCATGAAGATTTTTCTGACGGGTGTCAGAAAATCCAAACTTCTTGCATTTCCTTTAGTCCTCTATCCATCCATCAGTGTACAGAAGTAATTGGTCTAATGCTTGCTTCCATGGAAATTTTAGCCTTTTCTAGATTCCATCTGAGAGCTCTACAGTTATGCATGCTTAGACTATGGAATGGGGACCAATCTGTTCTCTCGTAGAGGATAGCTCTAGACCCCCTAACAAGAGTCTCTATCTTGGTGGATGTCACAAGACCATCTGTCTCAGGGTACATGCTTCCTGAGACCATCCTGATTGACTGTGACCACAGATGTCAGTCTGTCGGGCTGGGGAGCAGTTTGGGGTTCTTTAAAGGCTCAGGATCTTTGGACTCTTACCATAAACATCCTAGAGTTGAGAGCCTAGCCTAAACTAGGTTTGGTCCAGTTTATCAGATTCCAATTGGACAACATCCTCGGTGGCATACATCATCCACCAGGGAGGAACTTGGAGTTTGTTAGCTTTGAGGAGGTGACTAGCATTCTGCAGTGGGCAGAGTCTCATGATTGTTTCCGCTCTGCCATCCACATCCCAGTGGTGGTCAACGGGGAAGCGGATTTTCTGAACAGGCAGACCTTTTTTCCCGGCTAGTGGGATCTCTACCAGGAAGTATTCTCAATGATAACCCTCAGATGGGGGATCCGGAGTTGGATCTGATGGCATCTTGCCTAAACACTAAGGTTTGGTTCAAGTTCAAGATATCCACAAGCCACTCTGATCAACGCTCTGACGGTGCCTTGGAACTTCAGTCTTGCATACCTGTTTCCTCCGTTTGCTCTTCTTCCTTGAGTTATTGTTTGTATCAAGCAAGAGAGGGTGTCAGTGATTCTAATAGCTCCTGCTTGGCTTCGCAGGATCTGGTTCACGGATTTGGTGAAGATATCATCTCTTCCCCTTGGAGTTTGCCTTTTAGGAAGGACATTCTTCTTCAGGGTCCCTTTCTCCATCCAAATTTAGTTTCTCTGAAGCTGACTGCTTAAAGATTGAATGTCTAGTTTTACAGGGCGTGGTTTTTCTCAGAAGGTCATTGATACCATGCTTCAGGCTTGTAAGCCTGTTACTCGTAACCTTTTACTATAAAGGTATGGCGTAGATACCTTTATTGGTGTGAATCAAGGGGTTTCTCTTGGAGCAGGGATAAGGGTACCCATATTTGTGTCTTTTCTTCAGGATGACCTGGAGAAAGGTTTATCAGCCAGTACTCTGAAGGGTCAGATTTCTGCACTGTCTATCATTTGCTCATACGTCTGGTGAATTAGCCAGATGTTCTATCT
This sequence comes from Bombina bombina, assembly GCF_027579735.1. NCBI lineage: Eukaryota > Metazoa > Chordata > Amphibia > Anura > Bombinatoridae > Bombina > Bombina bombina. Next base: position 266,809,543 of record NC_069503.1, read on the forward strand.
TTTGTGCAGGCCTTGACATATTGAGGCCTGTGTTTAAACCTGTTGCTTCCTCCTGGAGTCTTAATCTTATTCTTAAAGTTCTGCTGTAGACTCCGTTTGAGCCTATGCATGCAGTTGATATTAAATTGTTATATTGGAAGATTTTTGTTTCTTCTTACTATTTCTTCAGCTCGCAGAGTTCCGAGTTTTCGGTTCTGCAGTGTGATCCTCTTTCCTTATTTTTTATGCGGAGAAGGTGGTTCTTTGTACTAATTAGGATTTCTTCCCAAGGTAGTATCAGATCTCAATATCTAACTGAAAATTGCTGTTCTTTTATTTTTCCTAATCCTTCTTCTCAAAAAGGAACTCCTGTTGCATAGCCTGGTTGTTGTGCATACTCTAAATTGTTTCCTTTAAGCAACTAAAAGATTTTCGGCAGTCATTTGCCCTGTTCATTATTTTCTCTGGTAAAAGTAAGGATCAGAAGACCTCTTCAACTTCTCTTTCTCTCTGGTTGAGATGTGTTATCCGGTTTGCTTATGAGACAGCTGGACTAGAGACTCTTGAAAGAATTATGGCTCTTTCCACTAGGGCTGTCTCTTCTCCTGGGTTTTCATCATCTGTGGAGAAAATCTGCAAGGTGGCCACTTGGTCCTTATTGCATACTTTTTACAAATTCTGCAAATTTGGTACTTTGGCCTCTGCTGAGGCTTCCTTTGGGAGAAAAATTCTTCAAGCGGTGGTGCCTTCTGTTTAGGTCCGCCTGTCTTGTTCTCCCTCCCTTTCATTCTGTGTCCTCTAGCTTGGGTATTGGTTCTCACTAGTAATTGGAATGAAAATTGTGGACTCTCCATGCCATAGAAAAGAAAAGAAAATGTATGCTTACCTGATACATTTCTTTCTTTCCGGGCATGGAGAGTCCACAACCCTCCCTTATTTACATTAAGGATGGCACATTTTTTGGTACAAACCTCAGGCACCTCTATACTTTTGTTATCTTCTTTTTCCATTTTCCTTCGGCCGAATGACTGGGGATTATGGGTAAGGGAAGTGACACTTAACAGCTCTGCTGGGGTGCTCTTTGTCTCCTCCTGCTGGCCAGGAGTTGAATTCCACTAATAATTGGAATGAAATTGTGGACTCTCCATGCCCGGAAAGAAAAAATTTATCAAGCATAAATGTTTTTTTTTTTTATGCAAAGCACCATATTCCATTAATTGTTGCGCACCTCGATTATGTGCTAGAGATTCATGTAGCCCCTCATTTGATGCGCAGAAGGGTGTACTTTCTGCAAATGTGTGCTTTGTGTACCCCCATTTTAATTTCTCAGGTGGCTTGAACTGTTTAATTGCGGAAAACAGAACAGTAAATTCTAAGAGGCTGTTTTTGATAATTTATTAAATTGACATGCCTGCAATAAAACAGTGGGGGGAAAAACAGTGAAATGTTCTTAATTTCTGCTTATTTCAGACAGGTTACCTACTACAAATATTTATCCACACAGGTTTTGATGATAGAGCTTAGAAAAATAAAATTACATACTATTATTTATTGAGTCAGGAGTAAAAAAAAAACATAATTTATGTAAGAACCTACCTGATAAATTCATTTAATTTATATTGGTAAGAGTCCATGAGCTAGTGACGTATGGGATATACAATCCTACCAGGAGGGGTAAAGTTTCCCAAACCTCAAAATGCCTATAAATACAGCCCTCACCATACCCACAATTCAGTTTAACGAATAGCCAAGCAGTGGGGTAATAAAGAAAGGAGTAAAAAGCATCAAAATAAAGAATTTGGAAATATTTGCCAATATGAAAGAAATGAATTTATCAGGTAAGTTCTTACATAAATTATGTTTTCTTTCATGTAATTGGCAAGAGTCCATGAGCTAGTGACGTATGAGATAGCAATATCCAAGATGTGGAACTCCACAGAAGAGTCACTAGAGAGGGAGGGATAAAAATAATAACAGCCATTTTCCGCTGAAAAAAATTAATCCACAACCCAAAATATAAGTTTTATTCTCATAAATGAACAGAAAAAAACTTAAACATAAGCAGAGGAATCAAACTGAAACAACTGCTGAAGATCTTTTCTACCAAAAACTGCTTCCGAGGAAGCAAATACATCAAAATGGTAGAATTTAGTAAATGTATGCAAAGAAGACCAAGTAGCTGCTTTGCAAATCTGATCAACTGAAGCTTCATTCTTAAAAGCCCACGAAGTGGAGACTGACCTAGTAGAATGAGCTGTAATTCTCTGAGGCGGGGCCTGACCCGACTCCAAATAAGCCTGATTAATTAAAAGCTTTAACCAAGAAGCCAAGGAAATGTCAGAAGCCTTCTGACCTTTCCTAGAACCAGAAAAGACAACAAATAGATTAGAAGTCTTCCTGAAATCTTTAGTAGCTTCAAAATAATATTTCAAAGCTCTTACAATATCCAAAGAATGTAAGGATCTCTCCAAAGAATTCTTAGGATTAGGACACAAAGAAGGAACAATAATTTCTCTATTAATGTTGTTAGAATTCACAACCTTAGGAAGAAATTTAAATGAAGTCCACAAAACTGCCTTATCCTGATGGAAAATCAGAAAAGGAGATTCACAAGAAAGAGCAGACAATTCGGAAACTCTTCTAGCAGAAGAGATTGCCAAAAGGAACAACACTTTCCAAGAAAGTAGTTTAATGTCCAAAGAATGCATAGGCTCAAAAGGAGGAGCCTGTAAAGCCTTCAAAACCAAATTAAGCCTCCAAGGAGGAGAGATTGATTTAATGACAGGCTTGATTCAGACCAAAGCCTGTACAAAACAGTGAATATCAGGAAACTTAGCAATTTTTCTGTGAAATAAAACAGAAAGAGCAGAGATTTGTCCCTTCAAGGAACTTACAGACAAACCTTTATCCAAACCATACTGAAAAACTGTAAAATTCTAGGAATTGTAAAAGAATGCCAGGAGAATTTATGAGCAGAACACCATGAAATAAAAGTCTTCAAAACGCGATAATAAATCTTCCTAGAAACAGATTTACGAGCCTGTAACATAGTATTAATCATTGAGTAAGAGAAACCTCTATGACTAAGCACTAGGAGGCCCATTTATCAAGCTCTGTATGCAACTTGAAGGGCCGTGTTTCTGACGAGTCTTCAGACTCGCCAGAAACAGCAGTTATGAAGCAGTGGTCTAAAGACCGCTGCTCCATAACCCTGTCCGCCTGCTCTGATGAGGCGGACAGGAATCGCCGCAATTCAACCCGATCGAATACGATCGGGTTGATTGACACCTCCCTGCTGGCGGCTGATTGGCCATGAGTCAGCAGGGGGCGGCGTTGCACCAACAGCTCTTGTGAGCTGCTGGTGCAATGCTGAATACAGAGAGCGTATTGCTCTCTGCATTCAGCGAGGTCTTGCGGACCTGATCTACACTATCGAATCCGGTCTGCAAGACCTTTCATAATTCGGCCTCTAGGCGTTCAATTTCCATACCTTCAAATTTAATGATTTGAGATCCTGATGGAAAAACGGACCTTGAGACAGAAGGTCTGATCTTAAAGGAGAAAAAAGAAAGGTATACAATACGGCTGGGTACTCCACTCTAGTCGGAACTGCTGCCTTCCAACAGTCTCTCTCAAGGGCTGTATAATCGATATGTATTACAAGCAGAGGCACTAGTTCTTAGGGGGCTTCCAAAAGTTCCTTTCTGTGCTTTACAGTTCTCCCAAATAAGTTGTGTCTGTATCTGTTTGGAGCAGCAGTCGCCAACCCGTGGTCCATGAGAAGTTGGTGGTGGTCCTTGACACTATCAAGCAGGAATTAGTCTCCTCTGATGATGTCACCCCCTTCGCGCCGCAACTCCCTACAGTGCCTGGCTGGACATCAGTGAAAACCGACGGAGGAGTTAAATTACAATCTCCCTACGCGTGTTGTGTAGTACAGTGCAACTTGGATAGCTAGATAAGTATTTTTAACTCCTCCCACCCGGCGCCCTGCTCAGAGGAAGATGCTTCCATTCTAAAGCCAGCAGAGGTTGGTATAGTCTTGGCTTAAAATAGTTGAATTAAAGTATAGAAAAAAAGAAAAATTTAAAAATAACCATTCTCTCTTATATTTAATTTATTTTCTTCCCTTTACCTGTCTCTTTGTAGTAGTTTCCCTAATTCCTTCAGATGGACTTACATCACTGTCCAGTGTGGGCGCTTGTGTTTTTCTCTTCCCTTGTTCTACAGTGGCAGCACTTCGGGAGTTGTTCTACAGGAAACCTCCCACAACACAAAGCTTCAGCCCGCAATAAAACACTGCAGTGGGGACACTAAGGATTCTACAAGGTGGATTAAGATTTCTCTACAAAATAGACCTTCACCCTTGTCTCAGACTAATAATTGGTCCCCCGCTTTCAAGGTCTGTGTTGTGCATTTTTGCTTTTTGGATTATATGAGACTGTGGACACTTCTATCTAAGCACTTTGGACATATTTTTAGACTGCTTTTGAGAGTCCACGATACATAAGTTTTAGACTGCTTTTGAGAGTCCACGATACATAAGTTTTATTATAATCATATGTATTTTTGTTTTGAATGATATTATTTCATGGCCACAATGGAATCATTTATATAGTGGCAGGAATCCAGCTCCTGTCTAATTTCGGTTATTTTGTCGAAAGGAACGGAAACGGTTAGAAGCTTTAGATTTACCATTAGGTCTTTTATCCTGAGGCAAAAAAACTACCTTCCCCCCAGTGACAGTTGAAATAATTGAATCCAACTGAGAACCAAATCAATTTTTATCTTGGGATGAAAGAGATAGTAATCTAGATTTAGATACCATATCAGCATTCCAAGATTTAAGCCACAAAAACATCAATTTTGAAGATATCAAAAATGGCATCACAGATAAAATGATTAGCATGTTGAAGCAAGCGAACAATGCTAGACAAATCAGGATCTGTTTCCTGTTGCGCAAAACTTTTCAGCCAAAAAGTTGATGCAGCTGCAACATCAGTCAAAGGAATGGCAGGCCTGAGAAGATAGCCAGAATATAAATAAGCTTTCCTTAGATAAGATTCAAGTTTCCTATCTAAAGGGTCCTTAAACAAAGTACTAACTTCCATAGGAATAGTAGTACGTTTGGCAAGAATAGAAATAGCCCCATTAACTCTGGGGATCTTTTCCCAAAACTCCAAACTAACTGCTGGCAAAGGATACAGTTTTTTAAACCTTGAAGAAGGGATAAAAGAAGTATCAGGCCTACCAGGCATTGTACTATTACTGATGGATACATTCTCTGCGTGTAAAAGCTTATCATGACAACTATTACATACCACAGCTGGAGATATAATCTCCACAAATTTACAACAGATACACTTAGCTTTGGTAGAACTGTTATAAGGCAGCAGGGTTCCAACAGTGGTTTCTGAGACAGGATCAAATTGAGATATCTTGCAAATGTAAGAGAAAAAACAACATATAAAGCAAAATTATCAATATCCTTATATGGCAGTTTCAGGAATGCGTAAAAAATGCAAACAGCATAGCCCTCTGACATAGAAAAAGGCAAGAGGCACATAGGAATGGGGTTTTAAATAATGAAATTATTTGGCGCCAAGTATGACGCACAACGCAAATGAAATTTTTGGGCGCTAACAACATCCAGAAATGACACACTCGCGTCATTGCAGACGCAACCTTGTGTAAAGAACTCAGCGTCAACTAAGACACCGGAAATGACGAACTTGCCTTACCGGACATACCTTTGTGCCCAAAAAAATCTTGCGCCAAGAATGACGCAATAAACATCAGCATTTTTGCGCCTCGCGAGCCTAATTTTGCCCGCGAAAATTTAATGAAAAAGCAGTCAATTTGAAAAAAAGACTACATCCCAGGTAAGAAAAATATTTTCCTAAATATGTTTTCCCAAATATGAAACTGAATAGTCTGCAAAAGGAAATATACATAAACTTGACTCATGGCAAATATAAGTACAATACATATATTTAGAACTTTATATTAATACATAAAGTGCCAGACCATAGCTGAGAGTGTCTTAAGTAATGAAAACATACTTACCGAAAGACACCCTTCCACATATAGCAGATAGCCAAACCAGTACTGAAACAGTTATCAGTAGAGGTAATGGAATATGAGAGTATATCGTCGATCTGAAAAGGGAGGTAGGAGATGAATCTCTATGACCGATAACAGAGAACCTATGAAATAGATTTCCTGCGAGGAAAAACATTGCATTCAATAGGTGATACTCTCTTCACATCCCTCTGACATTCACTGTACTCTGAGAGGAATTGGGCTTCAAAATGCGGAGAAGCGCATATCAATGCAGAAATCTTAGCACAAACTTACTACACCTCCATAGGAGGCAAAGTTTGTAAAACTGAATTGTGGGTGTGGTGAGGGGTGTATTTATAAGCATTTTGAGGTTTCGGAAACTTTGCCCCTCCTGGTAGGATTGTATATCCCATACGTCACTCTTGCCAATTACATGAAAGAAAAATACACTTTATTCACATTTTATGTGGTATTTTTTAAATCTGATGATACAAACACATATAATAATGGTATATTTTGAATCTGCTGGGTCTGCTGAAAAATACAATATATAGTTTGTATAGTTTATTCACACAAACTTTACTTCTAAAAGTGTTTAAACGTGAACTGCAACAAAAAGCGCAAAACCAGCTTAGCACACAGGTGGAAAATGGTTTAGCAGCCAAAGGGTTAAAAGACTTTAATAAAGCAAGAAAAGCAATTAAAGAAACCAGAGCAGAGTCCAGGAACAATGGCTAGGTACAATGAGGTTAGTCCTGAAACTAGGTAACAAAGGGGCAAACAAGAGCAGAGTTCAGGAACAGGACAAAGGTCAGGTTCAGTGAGATCAGTCCAGCAATTAGGCACCAGGGGGATAAACAAGAGCAATGCCAAGCAGGTAAAGGTGGACAGGCTGGCACAGGATACTAGTTAGATACAGAAGTGATAACAGGATTCACTGGTGCAGCAAGCATGGGAGACTCAACATGATACCAGGTAGGTGAAGCAGTAATTAAGTAAGCTTCCACTGGTACAGCAAGCACAGGATACCCAGTGGGTACTGTTGGTGAGGGCACCACTGGATACCAGGTACAGCAAGATTCAGGTAAGCTGCCACTGGCACAGCAAGCACAGGAGACTCCGCAGGCACAGGTACAAAGTAAGTAACCAGTTTGGAAACTCAGCAGGCACAGGAACAAGGTACAGCAAGCACAGGAGCTGCCAATGGTACAGCAAGCACAGGAAACTCATCAGGCACAGGATACCCAGCAGGTACTGTTAGTGAGACTGCTATAGGATACTAGGTAGGTGCAGCAGGACTCAGGTAAGCTGCCACTAGAACAGCAAGACAGAAGACTCAGCAGGCACAGGATACCTAGTGGGTACTGTTGGTGAGGCTGCCACTGGATACGAGGTATGTGCAGCAGGTTTCAGCAGGCACAGGAACAGAGTAAGTAACCAGCTTGGAAACTCAGCAGGCAAAGGAACATGGTACAGCAAGCACAGGAGCTGTCAATGGTACAGGAAGCACAGGAGACTCATCAGGCACAGGATACCCAACAGGTACTGTTGGTGAGACTGCTACAGTATACCAGGTAGGTGCAGCGGGATTCATGTAAGCTGCCACTGGTACATCAAGCACAGGATACTCAGCAGGTACAGCAGGATTCATGTAAGCTGCCACTGGTACAGCAAGCAAAGAAGACTCAGCATGTACAGCAGGATTCATGTAAGCTGCCACTGGTACAGCAAGCACAGGAGACTCAGCATGTACAGCAGGATTCATGTAAGCTGCCACTGGTACAGCAAGCACAGGAGACTCAGCATGTACAGCAGGATTCATGTAAGCTGCCACTGGTACAGCAAGCACAGGAGACTCAGCATGTACAGCAGGATTCATGTAAGCTGCCACTGGTACAGCAAGCACAGGAGACTCAGCACTTACAGCAGGATTCATGTAAGCTGCCACTAGTAAATCAAGCACATGACTCAGCATGTACAGCAGGATTCATGTAAGCTGCCACTGGTACAGCAAGCACATGACTCAGCATGTACAACAGGATTCATGTAAGCTGCCACTGGTACAGCAAGCACAGGAGACCCAGCAGGTACAGCAGGATTCATGTAAGCTGCCACTGGTACATCAAGCACATGACTCAGCATGTAAAGCAGGATTCATGTAAGCTGCCACTGGTACAGCAAGCACATGACTCAGCATGTACAGCAGGATTCATGTAAGCTGCCACTGGTACCGCAAGCACAGGAGACTCAGCAGGAGTCAGGTAAGCTGCCACTGGTACATCAAGCACAGGATAATCAGTAGGTACAGCAGGATTCATGTAAGCTGCCACTGGTACATCAAGCACAGGATAATCAGTAGGTACAGCAGGATTCATGTAAGCTGCCACTGGTACAGCAAGCACATGAGACTCAGCATGTACAGCAGGATTCATGTAAGCTGCCACTGGTATAGCAAACACAGGAGACTCAGCAGGTACAGCAGGATTCAGGTAAGCTGCCACTGGTACAGCAAGCACATGAGACTCAGCAAGTACAGCAGGATTCAGGTAAGCTGCCACTGGTACAGCAAGCACAGGAGACTCAGCATGTACAGCAGGATTCATGTAAGCTGCCACTGGTACAGCAAGCACATGAGACTCAGCATGTACAGCAGGATTCATGTAAGCTGCCACTGGTACAGCAAGCACAGGAGACTCAGCATGTACAGCAGGATTCATGTAAGCTGCCACTGGTACAGCAAGCACAGGAGACTCAGCACTTACAGCAGGATTCATGTAAGCTGCCACTGGTACATCAAGCACATGACTCAGCATGTACAGCAGGATTCATGTAAGCTGCCACTGGTACAGCAAGCACATGACTCAGCATGTACAGCAGGATTCATGTAAGCTGCCACTGGTACAGCAAGCACAGGAGACTCAGAAGGTACAGCAGGATTCATGTAAGCTGCCACTGGTACATCAAGCACATGACTCAGCATGTAAAGCAGGATTCATGTAAGCTGCCACTGGTACAGAAAGCACATGACTCAGCATGTACAGCAGGATTCATGTAAGCTGCCACTGGTACAGCAAGCACAGGAGACTCAGCATGCAAAGCAGGATTCATGTAAGCTGCCACTGGTACAGCAAGCACAGGAGACTCAGCAGGTACAGCAGGATTCATGTAAGCTGCCACTGGTACAGCAAGCACAGGAGACTCAGCAGGTACAGCAGGATTCAGGTAAGCTGCCACTGGTACAGCAAGCACAGGAGACTCAGCAGTTACAGCATGATTCAGATAAGCTGCCACTGGTACAGCAAGCACATGAGACTCAGCAGGGACAGCAGGATTCAAGTAAGCTGCCACTGGTACCGCAAGCACAGGAGACTCAGCAGGAGTCAGGTAAGCTGCCACTGGTACATCAAGCACAGGATAATCAGCAGGTACAGCAGGATTCATGTAAGCTGCCACTGGTACATCAAGCACAGGATAATCAGCAGGTACAGCAGGATTCATGTAAGCTGCCACTGGTACAGCAAGCACATGAGACTCAGCATGTACAGCAGGATTCATGTAAGCTGCCACTGGTATAGCAAGCACAGGAGACTCAGCAGGTACAGCAGGATTCAGGTAAGCTGCCACTGGTACAGCAAGCACAGGAGACTCAGCAGGTACAGCAGGATTCAGGTAAGCTGCCACTGTTACAGCAAGCACAGGAGACTCAGCATGTACAGCAGGATTCATGTAAGCTGCCACTGGTACAGCAAGCACATGAGACTCAGCATGTACAGCAGGATTCATGTAAGCTGCCACTGGTACAGCAAGCACAGGAGACTCAGCATGTACAGCAGGATTCATGTAAGCTGCCACTGGTACAGCAAGCACAGGAGACTCAGCACTTACAGTAGGATTCATGTAAGCTGCCACTGGTACATCAAGCACATGACTCAGCATGTACAGCAGGATTCATGTAAGCTGCCACTGGTACAGCAAGCACATGACTCAGCATGTACAGCAGGATTCATGTAAGCTGCCACTGGTACATCAAGCACAGGAGACTCAGCAGGTACAGCATGATTCATGTAAGCTGCCACTGGTACATCAAGCACATGACTCAGCATGTAAAGCAGGATTCATGTAAGCTGCCACTGGTACAGCAAGCACATGACTCAGCATGTACAGCAGGATTCATGTAAGCTGCCACTGGTACAGCAAGCACAGGAGACTCAGCATGCAAAGCAGGATTCATGTAAGCTGCCACTGGTACAGCAAGCACAGGAGACTCAGCAGGTACAGCAGGATTCATGTAAGCTGCCACTGGTACAGCAAGCACAGGAGACTCAGCAGGTACAGCAGGATTCAGGTAAGCTGCCACTGGTACAGCAAACACAGGAGACTCAGCAGGAGTCAGGTAAGCTGCCACTGGTACATCAAGCACAGGATACTCAGCAGTTACAGCATGATTCAGATAAGCTGCCACTGGTACAGCAAGCACATGAGACTCAGCAGGGACAGCAGGATTCAGGTAAGCTGCCACTGGTACCGCAAGCACAGGAGACTCAGCAGGAGTCAGGTAAGCTGCCACTGGTACATCAAGCACAGGATAATCAGTAGGTACAGCAGGATTCATGTAAGCTGCCACTGGTACAGCAAGCACATGAGACTCAGCATGTACAGCAGTATTCATGTAAGCTGCCACTGGTATAGCAAGCACAGGAGACTCAGCAGGTACAGCAGGATTCAGGTAAGCTGCCACTGGTACAGCAAGCACAGGAGACTCAGCATGTACAGCAGGATTCATGTAAGCTGCCACTGGTACAGCAAGCACATGAGACTCAGCATGTACAGCAGGATTCATGTAAGCTGCCACTGGTACAGCAAGCACAGGAGACTCAGCAGGTACAGCAGGATTCAGGTAAGCTGCCACTGGTACATCAAGCACAGGAGACTTGGCATGTACAGCAGGATTCAGGTAAGCTGCCACTGGTACATCAAGCACAGGAGACTCAGCACGTACAGCAGGATTCAGGTAAGCTGCCACTGGTACATCAAGCACAGGAGACTCAGCAGGTACAGCAGGAGTAATGTAAGCTGCCACTGGTACATCAAGCACAGGATAATCAGCAGGTACAGCAGGATTCATGTAAGCTGCCACTGGTACAGCAAGCACATGACTCAGCATGTACAGCAGGATTCATGTAAGCTGCCACTGGTACAGCAAGCGCAGGAGACTCAGAAGGTACAGCAGGATTCATGTAAGCTGCCACTGGTACATCAAGCACATGACTCAGCATGTAAAGCAGGATTCATGTAAGCTGCCACTGGTACAGCAAGCACATGACTCAGCATGTACAGCAGGATTCATGTAAGCTGCCACTGGTACAGCAAGCACTGGAGACTCAGCATGCAAAGCAGGATTCATGTAAGCTGCCACTGGTACAGCAAGCACAGGAGACTCAGCAGGTACAGCAGGATTCATGTAAGCTGCCACTGGTACAGCAAGCACAGGAGACTCAGCAGGTACAGCAGGATTCAGGTAAGCTGCCACTGGTACAGCAAGCACAGGAGACTCAGCAGTTACAGCATGATTCAGATAAGCTGCCACTGGTACAGAAAGCACATGAGACTCAGCAGGGACAGCAGGATTCAAGTAAGCTGCCACTGGTACCGCAAGCACAGGAGACTCAGCAGGAGTCAGGTAAGCTGCCACTGGTACATCAAGCACAGGATAATCAGCAGGTACAGCAGGATTCATGTAAGCTGCCACTGGTACATCAAGCACAGGATAATCAGCAGGTACAGCAGGATTCATGAAAGCTGCCACTGGTACAGCAAGCACATGAGACTCAGCATGTACAGCAGGATTCATGTAAGCTGCCACTGGTATAGCAAGCACAGGAGACTCAGCAGGTACAGCAGGATTCAGGTAAGCTGCCACTGGTACAGCAAGCACAGGAGACTCAGCAGGTACAGCAGGATGCAGGTAAGCTGCCACTGTTACAGCAAGCACAGGAGACTCAGCATGTACATCAGGATTCATGTAAGCTGCCACTGGTACAGCAAGCACATGAGACTCAGCATGTACAGCAGGATTCATGTAAGCTGCCACTAGTACAGCAAGCACAGGAGACTCAGCATGTACAGCAGGATTCATGTAAGCTGCCACTGGTACAGCAAGCACAGGAGACTCAGCACTTACAGTAGGATTCATGTAAGCTGCCACTGGTACATCAAGCACATGACTCAGCATGTACAGCAGGATTCATGTAAGCTGCCACTGGTACAGCAAGCACATGACTCAGCATGTACAGCAGGATTCATGTAAGCTGCCACTGGTACAGCAAGCACAGGAGACTCAGCAGGTACAGCAGGATTCATGTAAGCTGCCACTGGTACATCAAGCACATGACTCAGCATGTAAAGCAGGATTCATGTAAGCTGCCACTGGTACAGCAAGCACATGACTCAGCATGTACAGCAGGATTCATGTAAGTTGCCACTGGTACAGCAAGCACAGGAGGCTCAGCATGCAAAGCAGGATTCATGTAAGCTGCCACTGGTACAGCAAGCACAGGAGACTCAGCAGGTACAGCAGGATTCATGTAAGCTGCCACTGGTACAGCAAGCACAGGAGACTCAGCAGGTACAGCAGGATTCAGGTAAGCTGCCACTGGTACAGCAAGCACAGGAGACTCAGCAGGAGTCAGGTAAGCTGCCACTGGTACATCAAGCATAGGATACTCAGCAGTTACAGCATGATTCAGATAAGCTGCCACTGGTACAGCAAGCACATGAGACTCAGCAGGGACAGCAGGATTCAGGTAAGCTGCCACTGGTACCGCAAGCACAGGAGACTCAGCAGGAGTCAGGTAAGCTGCCACTGGTACATCAAGCACAGGATAATCAGCAGGTACAGCAGGATTCCTGTAAGCTGCCACTGGTACAGCAAGCACATGAGACTCAACATGTACAGCAGTATTCATGTAAGCTGCCACTGGTATAGCAAGCACAGGAGACTCAGCAGGTACAGCAGGATTCAGGTAAGCTGCCACTGGTACAGCAAGCACAGGAGACTCAGCAGGTACAGCAGGATTCAGGTAAGCTGCCACTGGTACAGCAAGCACAGGAGACTCAGCATGTACAGCAGGATTCATGTAAGCTGCCACTGGTACAGCAAGCACATGAGACTCAGCATGTACAGCAGGATTCATGTAAGCTGCCACTGGTACAGCAAGCACAGGAGACTCAGCAGGTACAGCAGGATTCAGGAAAGCTGCCACTGGTACATCAAGCACAGGAGACTCAGCATGTACAGCAGGATTCAGGTAAGCTGCCACTGGTACATCAAGCACAGGAGACTCAGCAGGTACAGCAGGATTCAGGTAAGCTGCCACTGGTACATCAAGCACAGGAGACTCAGCAGGTACAGCAGGAGTAATGTAAGCTGCCACTGGTACATCAAGCACAGGATACTCAGCAGGTAGAGCAGGATTCAGGTAAGCTGCTACTGGTACAGCAAGCACAGGATACTCAGCAGGTACAGCAGAATTCATGTAAGCTGCCACTGGTACAGCAAGCACAGGAGACTCAGCAGGTACAGCAGGATTCATGTAAGCTGCCACTGATACAGCAAGCACAGGAGACTCAGCATGTACAGCAGGATTCAGGTAAGCTGCCACTGGTACATCAAGCACAGGCGACTCAGCAGGTACAGCAGGATTCATGTAAGCTGCCACTGGTACAGCAAGCACAGGAGACTCAGCAGGTACAGCAGAATTCAGGTAAGCTGCCACTGGTACAGCAAGCACAAAAGACTCGGCATGCACAGCAGGATTCATGTAAGCTGCCACTTGTACAGCAAGCACAGGAGACTCAGCATGCACAGCAGAATTCATGTAAGCTGCCACTGGTACAGCAAGCACAGGAGACTCAGCAGTTACAGCAGGATTCATGTAAGCTGCCCCTGGTACATCAAGCACATGACTCAGCATGTACAGCAGGATTCATGTAAGCTGCCACTGGTACAGCAAGCACATGACTCACCATGTACAGCAGGATTCATGTAAGCTGCCACTGGTACAGCAAGCACAGGAGACTCAGCAGTTACAGCAGGATTCATGTAAGCTGCCACTGGTACATCAAGCACATCACTCAGCATGTACAGCAGGATTCATGTAAGCTGCCACTGGTACAGCAAGCACATGACTCAGCATGTACAACAGGATTCATGTAAGCTGCCACTGGTACAGCAAGCACAGGAGACTCAGCATGCAAAGCAGGATTCATGTAAGCTGCCACTGGTACAGCAAGCACAGGAGACTCAGCAGGTACAGCAGGATTCAAGTAAGCTGCCACTGGTACAGCAAGCACAGGAGACTCAGCAGGTACAGCAGGATTCAAGTAAGCTGCCACTGGTACATCAAGCACAGGATACTCAGTAGGTACAGCATGATTCAGATAAGCTGCCACTGGTACAGCAAGCACATGAGACTCAGCAGTTACAGCAGGATTCATGTAAGCTGCCACTGGTACAGCAAGCACAGGAGACTCAGCAGGTACAGCAGGATTCAGGTAAACTGCCACTGGTACAGCAAGCACAGGAGACTCAGCAGGAGTCAGGTAAGCTGCCACTGGTACATCAAGCACAGGATACTCAGCAGGTACAGAAGGATTCAGGTAAGCTGCCACTGGTACAGCAAGCACAGGAGACTCAGCAGCAGTCAGGTAAGCTGCCACTGGTACATCAAGCAAAGAATACTCAGCAGGTACAGCAGGATTCATGCAAGCTGCCACTGGTACAGCAAGCACATGAGACTCAGCATGTACAGCAGGATTCATGTAAGCTGCCACTGGTACAGCAAGCACAGGAGACTCAGTAGGTACAGAAGGATTCAGGTAAGCTGCCACTGGTACAGCAAGCACAGGAGACTCAGCAGGTACAGCAGGATTCAGGTAAGCTGCCACTGGTACAGCAAGCACAGGAGACTCAGCAGGCACAGCAGGATTCAAGTAAGCTGCCACTGGTACAGCAAGCACAGGAGACTCAGCAGGTACAGCAGGATTCAGGTAAGCTGCCACTGGTACAGCAAGCACAGGAGACTCAGCAGGTACAGCAGGATTCATGTAAGCTGCCACTGGTACAGCAAGCACAGGAGACGCAGCAGGTACAGCAGGATTCATGTAAGCTGCCACTGGTACAGCAAGCACAGGAGACTCAGCAGGTACAGCAGGATTCATGTAAGCTACCACTGGTACAGCAAGCACAGGAGACTCAGCAGGTACAGCAGGATTCATGTAAGCTGCCACTGGTACAGCAAGCACAGAAGACTCAGCAGGTACAGCAGGATTCATGTAAGCTGCCACTGGTACAGCAAGCACAGGAGACTCAGCATGTACAGCAGGATTCATGTAAGCTGCCACTGGTACAGCAAGCACATGACTCAGCTTGTACAGCAGGATTCATGTAAGCTGCCACTGGTACAGCAAGCACAGGAGACTCAGCATGCAAAGCAGGATTCATGTAAGCTGCCACTGGTACAGCAAGCACAGGAGACTCAGCAGGTACAGCAGGATTCGGGTAAGCTGCCACTGTTACAGCAAGCACAGGAGACTCAGCAGGAGTCAGGTAAGCTGCCACTGGTACATCAAGCACAGGATATTCAGCAGGTACATCATGATTCAGATAAGCTGCCACTGGTACAGCAAGCACATGAGACTCAGCAGGTACAGCAGGATTCATGTAAGCTGCCACTGGTACAGCAAGCACAGGAGACTCAGCAGGTACAGCAGGATTCAGGTAAGCTGCCACTGGTACAGCAAGCACAGGAGACTCAGCAGGTACAGCAGGAGTTAGGTAAGCTGCCACTGGTATAGCAAGCACAGGAGACTCAGCAGGTACAGCAGGATTCAGGTAAGCTGCCACTGGTACAGCAAGCACAGGAGACTCAGCAGGTACAGCAGGATTCAGGTAAGCTGCCACTGTTACAGCAAGCACAGGAGACTCAGCATGTACAGCAGGATTCATGTAAGCTGCCACTGGTACAGCAAGCACATGAGACTCAGCATGTACAGCAGGATTAATGTAAGCTGCCACTGGTACAGCAAGCACAGGAGATTCCGCATGTACAGCAGGATTCATGTAAGCTGCCACTGGTACAGCAAGCACAGGAGACTCAGCACTTACAGTAGGATTCATGTAAGCTGCCACTGGTACATCAAGCACATGACTCAGCATGTACAGCAGGATTCATGTAAGCTGCCACTGGTACAGCAAGCACATGACTCAGCATGTACAGCAGGATTCATGTAAGCTGCCACTGGTACAGCAAGCACAGGAGACTCAGCAGGTACAGCAGGATTCATGTAAGCTGCCACTGGTACATCAAGCACATGACTCAGCATGTAAAGCAGGATTCATGTAAGCTGCCACTGGTACAGCAAGCACATGACTCAGCATGTACAGCAGGATTCATGTAAGCTGCCACTGGTACAGCAAGCACAGGAGACTCAGCAGGTACAGCAGGATTCATGTAAGCTGCCACTGGTACAGCAAGCACAGGAGACTCAGCAGGTACAGCAGGATTCAGGTAAGCTGCCACTGGTACAGCAAGCACAGGAGACTCAGCAGGAGTCAGGTAAGCTGCCACTGGTACATCAAGCACAGGATACTCAGCAGTTACAGCATGATTCAGATAAGCTGCCACTGGTACAGCAAGCACATGAGACTCAGCAGGGACAGCCGGATTCAGGTAAGCTGCCACTGGTACCGCAAGCACAGGAGACTCAGCAGGAGTCAGGTAAGCTGCCACTGGTACATCAAGCACAGGATAATCAGCAGGTACAGCAGGATTCATGTAAGCTGCCACTGGTACAGCAAGCACATGAGACTCAGCATGTACAGCAGTATTCATGTAAGCTGCCACTGGTATAGCAAGCACAGGAGACTCAGCAGGTACAGCAGGATTCAGGTAAGCTGCCACTGGTACAGCAAGCACAGGAGACTCAGCAGGTACAGCAGGATTCAGGTAAGCTGCCACTGGTACAGCAAGCACAGGAGACTCAGCATGTACAGCAGGATTCATGTAAGCTGCCACTGGTACAGCAAGCACATGAGACTCAGCATGTACAGCAGGATTCATGTAAGCTGCCACTGGTAAAGCAAGCACAGGAGACTCAGCAGGTACAGCAGGATTCAGGAAAGCTGCCACTGGTACATCAAGCACAGGAGACTTGGCATGTACAGCAGGATTCAGGTAAGCTGCCACTGGTACATCAAGCACAGGAGACTCAGCAGGTACAGCAGGATTCAGGTAAGCTGCCACTGGTACATCAAGCACAGGAGACTCAGCAGGTACAGCAGGAGTAATGTAAGCTGCCACTGGTACATCAAGCACAGGATACTCAGCAGGTACAGCAGGATTCAGGTAAGCTGCTACTGGTACAGCAAGCACAGGATACTCAGCAGGTACAGCAGAATTCATGTAAGCTGCCACTGGTACAGCAAGCACAGGAGACTCAGCAGGTACAGCAGGATTCATGTAAGCTGCCATTGGTACAGCAAGCACAGGAGACTCAGCATGTACAGCAGGATTCATGTAAGCTGCCACTGGTACATCAAGCACAGGCGACTCAGCAGGTACAGCAGGATTCATGTAAGCTGCCACTGGTACAGCAAGCACAGGAGACTCAGCATGTACAGCAGGATTCATGTAAGCTGCCACTGGTACAGCAAGCACATGACTCAGCATGTACAGCAGGATTCATGTAAGCTGCCACTGGTACAGCAAGCACAGGAGACTCAGCATGCAAAGCAGGATTCATGTAAGCTGCCACTGGTACAGCAAGCACAGGAGACTCAGCAGGTACAGCAGGATTCAAGTAAGCTGCCACTGGTACAGCAAGCACAGGAGACTCAGCAGGAGTCAGGTAAGCTGCCACTGGTACATCAAGCACAGGATACTCAGCAGGTACAGCATGATTCAGATAAGCTGCCACTGGTACAGCAAGCACATGAGACTCAGCAGGTACAGCAGGATTCATGTAAGCTGCCACTGGTACAGCAAGCACAGGAGACTCAGCAGGTACAGCAGGATTCAGGTAAGCTGCCACTGGTACAGCAAGCACAGGAGACTCAGCAGGAGTCAGGTAAGCTGACACTGGTACATCAAGCACAGGATACTCAGCAGGTACAGAAGGATTCAGGTAAGCTGCCACTGGTACAGCAAGCACAGGAGACTCAGCAGCAGTCAGGTAAGCTGCCACTGGTACATCAAGCACAGAATACTCAGCAGGTACAGCAGGATTCATGTAAGCTGCCACTGGTACAGCAAGCACATGAGACTCAGCATGTACAGCAGGATTCATGTAAGCTGCCACTGGTACAGCAAGCACAGGAGACTCAGTAGGTACAGCAGGATTCAGGTAAGCTGCCACTGGTACAGCAAGCACAGGAGACTCAGCAGGTACAGCAGGATTCAGGTAAGCTGCCACTGGTACAGCAAGCACAGGAGACTCAGCAGGTACAGCAGGATTCAGGTAAGCTGCCACTGGTACAGCAAGCACAGGAGACTCAGCAGGTACAGCAGGATTCATGTAAGCTGCCACTGGTACAGCAAGCACAGGAGACTCAGCAAGCACAGCAGGATTCAAGTAAGCTGCCACTGGTACAGCAAGCACAGAAGACTCAGCAGGTACAGCAGGATTCAGGTAAGCTGCCACTGGTACAGCAAGCACAGGAGACTCAGCAGGTACAGCAGGATTCATGTAAGCTGCCACTGGTACAGCAAGCACAGGAAACGCAGCAGGTACAGCAGGATTCATGTAAGCTGCCACTGGTACAGCAAGCACAGGAGACTCAGCAGGTACAGCAGGATTCATGTAAGCTGCCACTGGTACAGCAAGCACAGGAGACTCAGCAGGTACAGCAGGACTCATGTAAGCTGCCACTGGTACAGCAAGCACAGAAGACTCAGCAGGTACAGCAGGATTCGTGTAAGCTGCCACTGGTACAGCAAGCACAGGAGACTCAGCATGTACAGCAGGATTCATGTAAGCTGCCACTGATACAGCAAGCACAGGAGACTCAGCATGTACAGCAGGATTCATGTAAGCTGCCACTGGTACAGCAAGCACATGACTCAGCATGTACAGCAGGATTCATGTAAGCTGCCACTGGTACAGCAAGCACAGGAGACTCAGCATGCAAAGCAGGATTCATGTAAGCTGCCACTGGTACAGCAAGCACAGGAGACTCAGCAGGTACAGCAGGATTCGGGTAAGCTGCCACTGGTACAGCAAGCACAGGAGACTCAGCAGGAGTCAGGTAAGCTGCCACTGGTACATCAAGCACAGGATACTCAGCAGGTACAGCATGATTCAGATAAGCTGCCACTGGTACAGCAAGCACATGAGACTCAGCAGGTACAGCAGGATTCATGTAAGCTGCCACTGGTACAGCAAGCACAGGAGACTCAGCAGGTACAGCAGGATTCAGGTAAGCTGCCACTGGTACAGCAAGCACAGGAGACTCAGCAGGTACAGCAGGATTCAGGTAAGCTGCCACTGGTACAGCAAGCACAGGAGACTCAGCATGTACAGCAGGATTCATGTAAGCTGCCACTGGTACAGCAAGCACAGGAGACTCAGCAGGATTCATGTAAGCTACCACTGGTACAGCAAGCACAGGAGACTCAGCAGGTACAGCAGGATTCATGTAAGCTGCTACTGGTACAGCAAGCACAGGAGACTCAGCATGTACAGCAGGATTCATGTGAGCTGCCACTGGTACAGCAAGCACAGGAGACTCAGCATGTACAGCAGGATTCATGTAAGCTGCCACTGGTACAGCAAGCACAGGAGACTCAGTAGGTACAGCAGGATACAGGTAAGCTGCCACTGGTACAGCAAGCACAGGAGACTCAGCAGGTACAGCAGGATTCAGGTAAGCTGCCACTGGTACAGCAAGCACAGGAGACTCAGCAGGTACAGCAGGATTCATGTAAGCTGCCACTGGTACAGCAAGCACAGGAGACTCAGCAAGCACAGCAGGATTCAAGTAAGCTGCCACTGGTACAGCAAGCACAGGAGACTCAGCAGGTACAGCAGGATTCAGGTAAGCTTCCACTGGTACAGCAAGCACAGGAGACTCAGCAGGTACAGCAGGATTCATGTAAGCTGCCACTGGTACAGCAAGCACAGGAAACGCAGCAGGTACAGCAGGATTCATGTAAGCTGCCACTGGTACAGCAAGCACAGGAGACTCAGCAGGTACAGCAGGATTCATGTAAGCTGCCACTGGTACAGCAAGCACATGAGACTCAGCAGGTACAGCAGGATTCATGTAAGCTGCCACTGGTACAGCAAGCACAGAAGACTCAGCAGGTACAGCAGGATTCGTGTAAGCTGCCACTGGTACAGCAAGCACAGGAGACTCAGCATGTACAGCAGGATTCATGTAAGCTGCCACTGATACAGCAAGCACAGGAGACTCAGCATGTACAGCAGGATTCATGTAAGCTGCCACTGGTACAGCAAGCACATGACTCAGCATGTACAGCAGGATTCATGTAAGCTGCCACTGGTACAGCAAGCACAGGAGACTCAGCATGCAAAGCAGGATTCATGTAAGCTGCCACTGGTACAGCAAGCACAGGAGACTCAGCAGGAGTCAGGTAAGCTGCCACTGGTACATCAAGCACAGGATACTCAGCAGGTACAGCATGATTCAGATAAGCTGCCACTGGTACAGCAAGCACATGAGACTCAGCAGGTACAGCAGGATTCATGTAAGCTGCCACTGGTACAGCAAGCACAGGAGACTCAGCAGGTACAGCAGGATTCAGGTAAGCTGCCACTGGTACAGCAAGCACAGGAGACTCAGCAGGTACAGCAGGAGTTAGGTAAACTGCCACTGGTACAGCAAGCACAGGAGACTCAGCAGGTACAGCAGGATTCAGGTAAGCTGCCACTGGTACAGCAAGCACAGGAGACTCAGCATGTACAGCAGGATTCATGTAAGCTGCCACTGGTACAGCAAGCACAGGAGACTCAGCAGGATTCATGTAAGCTACCACTGGTACAGCAAGCACAGGAGACTCAGCAGGTACAGCAGGATTCATGTAAGCTGCTACTGGTACAGCAAGCACAGGAGACTCAGCATGTACAGCAGGATTCATGTAAGCTGCCACTGGTACATCAAGCACAGGAGACTCAGCATGTACAGCAGGATTCAGGTAAGCTGCCACTGGTACAGCAAGCACAGGAGACTTAGTATGTACAGCAGGATTCATGTAAGCTGCCACTGGTACAGCAAGCACAGGAGACTCAGCATGTACAGCAGGATTCAGGTAAGCTGCCACTGGTACAGCAAGCACAGGAGACTCAGCAAGTACAGCAGGATTCATGTAAGCTGCCACTGGTACAGCAAGCACAGGAGACTCAGCAGGTACAGCAGGATTCATGTAAGCTGCCACTGGTACAGCAAGCACAGGAGACTCAGCATGTACAGCAGGATTCATGTAAGCTGCCACTGGTACAGCAAGCACAGGAGACTCAGCAGGTACAGCAGGATTCAGGTAAGCTGCCACTGGTACAGCAAGCACAGGAGACTCAGCAGGTACAGCAGGAGTTAGGTAAGCTGCCACTGGTACAGCAAGCACAGGAGACTCAGCAGGTACAGCAGGATTCATGTAAGCTGCCACTGGTACAGCAAGCACAGGAGACTCAGCATGTACAGCAGGATTCATGTAAGCTGCCACTGGTACAGCAAGCACAGGAGACTCAGCAGGATTCATGTAAGCTGCCACTGGTACAGCAAGCACAGGAGACTCAGCAGGTACAGCAGGATTCATGTAAGCTGCTACTGGTACAGCAAGCACAGGAGACTCAGCATGTACAGCAGGATTCATGTAAGCTGCCACTGGTACAGCAAGCGCAGGAGACTCAGCAGGATTCATGTAAGCTGTCACTGGTACAGCAAGCACAGGAGACTCAGCATGTACAGCAGGATTCAGGTAAGCTGCTACTGGTACAGCAAGCACAGGAGACTCAGCATGTACAGCAGGATTCAGGTAAGCTGCCACTGGTACAGCAAGCACACAGGAGATTCAGCAGGTACAGCAGGATTCAGGTAAGCTGCCACTGGTACATCAAGCACAGGAGACTCAGCAGGTACAGCAGGAGTCAGGTAAGCTGCCACTGGTACAGCAAGCACAGGAGGCTCAGCATGTACAGCAGGAGTCAGGTAAGCTGCCACTGGTACATCAAGCACAGGAGACTCAGCAGGTACAGCAGGAGTCAGGTAAGCTGCCACTGGTACATCAAGCACAGAAGACTCAGCAGGTACAGCAGGAGTCAGGTAAGCTACCACTGGTACATCAAGCACAGAAGACTCAGCAGGTACAGCAGGAGTCAGGTAAGCTGCCACTGGTACAGCAAGCACAGGAGACTCAGTAGGCACAGGATACCCAGGGGGTACTGTTGGTGAGGCTGATACCAGATTGGTACAGCAGGATTCAGGTAAGATGCCACTGGTACAGAAAGCACAGGAGATTCAGCAGGCACATGATACCCAGCAGGTACTGATGGTGAGGCTGCCACAGGATACCAGGTAGGTCAAGTATGTACAGCAGGATGCAGGTAAGCTGCCACTGAAACAGCAAGACTATATAACTGTATTGCACATGCCAGATGCACGCTCCGTTGCAAGTCCTGGGGCTAGCATCCTGGTTGGCTATTTAAAGTCCCTTTACAATAGGATGTGGCTACTGAGGAAATGTTTAGGTAAAATATCTTTCATACATAGAGATGTTCAGGGGATATTTTCTTGTCAGATTTATACAGCTATGTTGCATCACTTTCAAGTGCTTCAACATTTGGGTATCATATCCCTTTAAAGAAAAACATAACCCTTTTTTTTCCTTTTATTATTCATATATCAAATAGAAATAATAAAAAAAAATTCCAAATAATTTCTACTATTTAATTTGTTCCTTTGTTGAAAGAAAATATTTGTAAAATTACCAAAAAAGGGAGGTTTGTGTACCTTACTGGTCTGTTAAGTCTACATATAATAAAAGGATAATGCATACACTTACTCTGCATTTTAAATGAGCAGATTTTTTTTCAAAATTAAATTTGATAGCCATGATAATATTCATACACTGTGAAGTTTTGCACATGCCCAGTGGTAGCTGGTACCTCGGTAAGTGTGCATATAAAAAGACTGTGCACAATTTTATAATGGAAGTAAATTTGAAGATCTCTTAAAACTGCATAATCTATATGAATCATAATTTTGACTTTAGTATCCCTTAACCATCAGGCTTAGTTTACTGTGATCCTTTCACCCCTGATTAGTTAATATTAGAGTATGAATGTTTTTATATAATTAGACCCAGAAAGGCATCTTAATGTTAGTGTTATGGGCAAGTGCAAGTGTGGGAATAAAGCCCTTTCTAATATTAAGGTAAATAAAACTCCAGGCCCAGATGGAATACACCCAAGGGTTTTACGTGAACAAAGCACTGTTATAGACAAACCTCTGCTCCTAATTTTTCAAGACTCATTATCTTCAGGCATAGTACCCCAGGACTGGCGTAAAGCTGAGTCCTGGGGTACTAAAAATGTTAGCTCATGGATAAAAGACAGGGAGCAACAAGGAATAGTAGTAGTAAACGTATAATACTCCGATTGGACAAAGATAATCAGTGGCGCCCCCCAGGGATCAGTACTGGGCCCTGTTCTTTTAAAAAAAAATATTAATGAATTGGAGCAAGGATTAAATAGAAACATCTCTATTTTTGCAGATGATACAAAATAGTGTAAGGTCATTAGGTCAGAGCAGGATGAACTTGCTTTGGAAGTAAAAATAATCTATTATTTATATGGGACTAGAGGAAGAAATGGGTTTTGGGAGTAGTAAAAGATAACAAGCTAAAGATGGGTGCACAATGCAGGGCAGCGGCATCTAAGGCTAATAAGATACTAGCAAGTATTAAAAGAGACATTAATGCAAGAGAAGAAAGCATAATTCTGTCACTATATAAATCCCTGGTAAGACCTTACCTTGAGTATGGAGTGCAGTTCTGGGGACCGATCTCAAAAAAAGACATTGCAGATTTAGAAAAAATTCAGAGAAGGGGCCACAAAGCTAATAAGGGGAGTAGAGAATTTAAGCTATGACAAGAGGTTAGCCAAACTTGGTGTGTTTTCTCTAGAAAAAAGGCGCTTGAGAGGTGACATGATTACTTTATATAAATATATTCAAGGCCCATATACAGAGAAGGCAGAAGCTCTGTTTATTCCAAGAAAATAGTTTGTGACAAGAGGACACAATTTAAGGCTGGAGTAAAGGAGATTTAATATTCTGCAATGGAAAGGTAGTGAATGCCAATACCTTAGATACATTTAAAAAATGGTTTGGATACATTTCTGACTAGAAACAGAATTCAGGGATCTAATTGGTTGTGTTAAATGTGTATAGGTTGAACTTGATGGACTTCTGTCTTTTTTCAACCTCATCTACTATGTTACTTGTAATCTAGCCCTTAATATTTTAAAATGTGGAATGTGTAAATCATTTAAAAAAAATGACAAACTCAATTTAAACCATGCCTAATGTTATATTACTGATGAGAAAACACCATTGTTTTAATACATTTTTTTAACATCAAAGGTAATTTTGAAAATCTGGTATGTTAGGGATTCCTGAGACCTGGATTAGTTAAAGTTCCAATTTTCACATTGCTTGGTTATTTTGGTTGCCACTTGTATGTGCACCAGAACCGTTCAGATTGAACATTTAATATGGCTCATAATATATTCAGTGGCGTCACTAGGGGGGTGCGGGCCGCACCCAGGTGACACCCTCCAGGGGGTGACACCACCAAAAAAAAAAATATATATATATATTTTTTTTTAATTTATTTTATTGAAATTCAAAGAAATACAATATAGAGATGCATATATTTTTTTTTTTATTAGAGGGGCCAGCATTTGTGAACATTAATGGGACTGGGGAAGTTGTAGACACTTCATTTTTTTGCCCCTTGAGCCAGCGCTGCAATTTCCACAAATAGTTTTCTCGGCTGCTT
Organism: Bombina bombina; assembly: GCF_027579735.1. Lineage (NCBI taxonomy): Eukaryota > Metazoa > Chordata > Amphibia > Anura > Bombinatoridae > Bombina > Bombina bombina. The sequence goes on from NC_069503.1 coordinate 266,834,658, forward strand.
TTGCTTGTTTGTACTTTGCTCCTCCCCTGCCCAATTTCACGTTGAATGTTGTGGGCTTGCAAAGTTGCGCTGCTAGCCTAAACCTGCCTGCCTATCTGTGCTCACTGACGTGTGGAGCAATGGAGTCACTCACTGCTGTCTCTCTAAACGGGAACTGGGAAATCATGAGGGGGATGCCTGGCAACTGACCGCATGACTGTCTGACACTGTCTCTAAAGTGAAGGAGCCATGTATGATGCCCACCAGACCGGTACGGTTACGGTACACTAAGTGCACACTGAAGAGGTAGAAGGGGAGGGCGGACGGGGGTCTGGGGGTGGGCAGAGAGCAGAGGTGCTTGGCCATAAGAAGCGGTAGGCACGCTGCCCAGGGCTGTGCACTGACAGACTTGGAAAAGAGTCAGAGAGCAGAATTTTCATAGTTTGCGTGCCTAAACCTTTTCTTTAGTGATTTATTTTTAGAGTGCTCTGTTTATCTTTCATTTGATGCTCTGCTGAGCCAGGGAGAATCTCTAGGCATAAGCTTTATAATTAATGCAGTGCAGTTTACATATTTTGTATGTGTGTCTGAGTTTTTGTGTGTGTCTGAATGTTTCTGTGTGTGTGCCTGAGTGTTTTTGTGTGTGTGTCTAAGTGTTTGTGTGTGTGCCTGAGTGTTTTTGTGTATGCATCTGAGTGTGTGTGTTTGAGTGTTTGTATGTGTGTGTGTTTTTGTGTCTGCTTTCTGGGGGAGGGGGGTGACACCAACCCTAGTGACGCCACTGCCAGGCATTACTGACTACCTCGATGCTATATGAGCTCATACGTTGGTTTTTTTCACTCCAGTGCCAATTGCTCCTAAAGCCACATATTAACCGCGCGCACGCAAGCTCTTGCACGAGCACTGAGGTCGGACTGTAAGGTTGAGCAAACTACACACACACACAGAAGAACAGTCAGTGAGTGAACTGAACACGCTTCCGAAATACTGTATACAGCGGAAGAAAAACAAAACACCAGAGGGGCTAGACACGAGAAGCGCTTCCTCCTGTGCCGATTGGTTACATTATAGCCGTATCCTCCCAGATGATATGCGATTGGAAAGCGCCGCCGCTTTATTTTTCTGATTGGTTGCTTAAAGATGAAAGAGGCGTTGTCTCTTTTTCTGATTGGTTGCTGTCTTACGTTTTCCACAGCCCAGAGTCACTGTGAGTGTTCCATGGTCTCTAGTGGAATTTGCCATATTTGGAATGTGAATAATTTTACTGCCTGCGGCTACTTCCTGTAGGGTGTGTGAGTGAGTGGATGCTCCGAGGTTATAGGTTGGAACGATCATCTTTTATTGCTTTGGATACTTACCGTTAGTAAACTGACTTACAAAAACTTGTTACAACTAAACTTGTAGGTAAGATCCTTTTCCGGATACATCATGAAAGTTTCTGTATAGGGATACAAAGAACACTACATGGATAGGACGAATTCACGTATATAATATTTAATCAACTTGTGTTTTGTATTTGTTTCCTAGAAACCAAAATGTCAAAGTCTTTGAAAAAGATAGTAGAGGAGAGCAGGGAGAAGAATATGCCAGAGGTAGATATGTGTGAACGAGGCATTTCCAATATGCTGGATGTGCCAGGGCTGTGTAAGTAGATTTTTTTTTTATTATTGTTAATATTTATAGTATTGTGAAAAAATACTATTTTCTTTTATGTCATTAAAAGGAAAATTTAAAACATAAGAAAATACTAGAAATACGAGAAAAAAAACTAATTATCTGATTTCTTTATGTTAATAACCCAATTGTTATTGCACAAAATTCTGTATTGGTGAATGACACGATTAATACATTTTAGTATGATAATACCATGCTGGAAAAATTATAAAATGTATCTATCTATAAACCCACACAAAACAAAGCATTACCATAAGAAGAAAAAAAGTACATTTGATAATAGAATTATTTTGGAACATTTTTCCATCTGTATGCTCTGAATTATGAAAGAAAAAATTGAGTTTCATGTCACTTTTAAGCCTGCAATGTAATGGAAGTGATGAATTATAAGTGCTAAAGTTTATACATTAAAAGTCTCTGTAACATACTCATGTAAAAACGAGTTACTGTAGCTTACCCTGATCAAAAAATTTACATATATATTTTTTAGAGCATGCAGTTTTAAAACTAGGGCCTTTGCAATGCTAAAGGGCCATTATACTCTGCAGAATTGCAAAATCAACAAATCCATAATAAAATGATGATTCAAAAGTGCTTAGTTTGAATTTAAAATGAGTATTTTTTTTTTCTGACAAATTACAGTTAATTAAATTTTCCTTCCCCACATTATGTGACTGTTATCAGCCAATCACAAAACCCCATAAAATAGTTAAATAGCTCAAGTACAGCTTGGGAGCTGCAGAGCACTGCAGGTACTGAGTGGAAACTGATGCTGACCCAATCAGCAGCTCTAGTTGTATGGCCCAGCTGTGCAACTAGTGTTCCTGATTGGGTCAGCAGAAATTTCCGTTCGGGACCAGCGTTGCTCTGTGGCTCACGATCGTAACTTTAACTGGATTTGCAGGGTCCCTAGTTTTAAAATGACATGCTCTAACAAAGCTGTGTGCAGGTGGCTGTGTGTATACAGTTACAGTAAGCTCCTAAAGTGCAGAGAAAGGTTCATTATAAAGCCATAAACGTACATGGAAGAGATGTGTCGCTCCCAGCACAGTATTATGAGCTTTTCTAGTTTTTTTGTGTTTATTAAATTATGTAACTTATTTTTTATACATAATTAGTGTTTGTATATTAGGAGTTTAAACTTTGTAGCTTTTTGGGGCATATAATGAGGCAGCTAGAATGATATGTTTAAACTTACAATATGCAAACACATAATACCTGACTAGAATTGTGTTACTTTTATGGTTATGTGTAACATCCTTGTCACATTAATGTTTTTTTTTTTAAAACATGTTTAACCTTTTTATAAGCTGTTCAGATTATATATTGCATATGAAATCTTTGTAAAAAGTGTTTTTCTTTCTCTGTAATTTAACACTGAACCCTGTAGTGTTTTCCACTCCCCTACAAAAGGCTGGAGTGCATTCTGTTAAATGCAGAACCCTAACTCTCCTGCATGTTGCTTAGTGATTGGTTGATATGTGCAAGGGATTATTTATATAGGATCCTTATTGGATACAGCAAAATAAATAAAGTGTTTTTTTTCCTTTTATGCGTAGGTAAAGATTTTGTAGAAAGCGCTTTTTAATGTATTTTTAACAAGATATTATTTTTCTTCTATTTTACATTTTAAAATGCCCTCTTTTTAGATATCATACAACTTTTTTTTTTTTTTTAATTAACAATTTGTGTTCATGTGAGGCTTGTTGCATCCAACATTAAAGCATTGGTAGATCTGATCATTAGCCCACGAGCAATTACATGTGTACTATCTTTTTAATGGAATTTGAGGGGGTAAGCCTAATATTCTGCTATCTGTGTGATGAACTACACAAACAATATACAAATACTCTACTGTGCAAAAGTTATAGGCAAAGTTATAGAGAGGCATCTTATTGACCTCAAATTTATACTGCAGCATAACGACCCCAAACATACAGCCAAAGTAATTAAAAACTATCTTCAGTGTAAAGTAGTACAAAGAGTCCTGGAAGTGATTGTATGGCCCCCACAGAGCCTGATCTCAACATCACTGAATCTGTCTGGAATTACATGAACAGACAGAAGCAACTAAGGCTGCCTAAATCCACAGAAGAACTGTGATTAGTTCTTTAAGATGTTCAGAACAACCTACCTGGCGAGTTCCTTAATAAACTGTGTGCAAGTATACCTAGAATAATTGATGCTGTTTTAAAGGCAAAGGGTGGTCATGCCAAATATTGATTTGATGTATATTTTTTTTATGTTCGTTCACTGTGCATTTTGATAATTCTTAAAAAAAACTATTTATATATATATATATATATATATATATATGTGTATGTATATATGTGTGTATATATGTATGTGTGTGTGTGTGTGTGTGTGTGTATATATGTATGTATATGTATATGTATGTGTGTATGTATGTATGTATGTATATATATATATATATATATATATATATATATATATATATATATATATATATATATATATATATATATATATATATATATATATATATATATAAATACACACATACACAGTACTGTGCAAAAGTCTTAGGCCACCATTAGATTTGGTGTCTTAGCAATGGTATAATGACCATATATAAGTATTTCTCAGTCTCTTTATTATAATACAACCAGAAAGTACAGGATATTTGTACCCAGTATTAAAAAACAGAAAAAAAATCAGAACAAACAGGTTCTATAGGCTAAAGTGGCAAGTATTTAGTGTGACCCCCCCCCCCTTACACTTGAGCAATAGCAGGAACCTGGCTCTTGTAAACCTAAATGGAATGAAACCCTAGTTAATGTCATTGCTAACACCTGTATTTGTCCTACTATTTCATGTCAAAATGACTGCTGTGAAAAAGTTCTATTACACCAGGTTTGTGCAAGACATGCTTGAGCATTACATACACATGTGGTATGAGTTTGATTCATTGGAAGCTTGATAATCAGACCAACTTTCTATCACATTATTACAATCAAAATGCCAGAGATCACAACATTTGAAAGTAATAAAATCATACTTTTGCATCAGCAAGGGTACTCTCAAAGGAAAATCAGCAAATAAACTGGATACTCAAGATATGGTATTCAAGCTGTTATAAAGAAAATTGAAGAATCAGGAGAGGTCAAGGACAAAAAAGTACTGGAAGGCAAAGAAAACTTTCAAAATCTGATGAGAAGTTTCTCAGAGTGTCTTCTTTGAGAGACCGGAAGAAGTCCAGCAAGGACTTGTCTCAACATCTGGCAGCTTCATCGGGAGGCTAAGTTGACCCTTCTAGAGTCGGAAGAAGATTGTTTTGCAGCCACATGACCTGGGCACCTTGCAGTCATTGACCTCCTCTGTATACCAAAGTATTCTAGAGTCAAATGTGAGGCCATCTGTTCAAGAGCTAAAGCTTGTCCGAAATTCGGTCATGCAACAGGACAATGATCCCAATCACACCAGCAAATCTACAACAGAATGGCTGAAAAAGAAAAGAACCAAGGTTTTCCAATGGCCCAGTCAATGTCCAGACCTCAACCAGATTGAAATGCTGTGGCAAGACCCCTTAAGAGAGCTCATCTCAATGAACTGAAGCAACATTGTAAAGAAGAGTGGGACAAAATTCCTCCACAACAATGCGAGGCACTGATTTTTGATACAGAAAACGATTACTTCAAGGTATTGCTGCTAAAGGTGGTTCTACAAATTACTGAATCATAAGGTGTACTTAGTTTTTCACACATGACTTCTCCACTTTGGCTTTATTTTTGTTTAAGGGATACTAAACCCAAATTTTTTATTTAATGCTTAAGATAGAGCAGGCAATTTTCAGCAACTTTCTAATTTGCTCCTATTATCATTTTTCTTCATTCTCTTGCTATTTTTATTTAAAAAGCAGGAATGTAAAGCTTAGAAGCCGGCCTATTTTTGGTTCAGAACCTAGGTTAAGCTTGCTTATTGGTTTGCTAAATGTAGCCACCAATAAGAAAGTGCTATCCAGAGTGCTAAACCTAAAATGGGCTGGCTCCTAAGCTTTACATTCCTGCTTTTTTTTAAATACAGATAGCAAGAGAACGAAGAAAAATAGGAGTAAATTAGAAAGTTGCTTAAAATTGCATGCTCTATCTGAATCGTGAAAGAAAAAGTTTGGGGTTAGTATCCATTTTAAATAAATCATGATACGGTGTAATATGTCATTTGTTGTAGTTCATCTGAGGTTGTATTTTTTATTTAATTTTAAGAACTGCTAAGGACCAGATGATTTTTATTATGTCCTGATACGCAAAACCATAGAATTCAAAGTAGGTGTACTTTCTTTTTCACATGATTGTGTGTATGTATGTGAGTGTGTGTGTGTGTATGTATGTGAGTGTGTGTGTGTGTGTGTGTGTATCCTTTCTAGCCCTGCCATTATTAATTTCAATGAGAGGGATAACATAATTTTGCATAGTTATAGCTATAAGGTCTTTACTAGTGCATTTTATATACAGCGAGAAACATTTTTTGCAATTTACTTTTGGTTGCAAAAATGTTTCTTTTAACCCCTTAAGGACCAGGCCATTTTTCAATTTCTTTCCCTTAAGGACCAGGGCTATTTTTACATTTCTGCGGTGTTTGTGTTTAGCTGTAATTTTCCTCTTACTCATTTACTGTACCCACACATATTATATACATTTTTTCTCGCCATTAAATGGACTTTCTAAAGATACCATTATTTTCATCATATCTTATAATTTACTATAAAAAAAAATATAAAATATGAGGAAAAAATGGAAAAAAAAACACACTTTTTCTAACTTTGACCCCCAAAATCTGTTACACATCTACAACCACCAAAAAACACCCATGCTAAATAGTTTCTAAATTTTGTCCTGAGTTTAGAAATACCCAATATTTACATGTTCTTTGCTTTTTTTGCAAGTTATAGGGCAATAAGTACAAGTAGCACTTTGCTATTTCCAAACCCCTTTTTTTCAAAATTAGCGCTAGTTACATTGGGACACTGATATCTTTCAGGAATCCCTGAATATCCCTTGACATGTATATATTTTTTTTTAGAAGACATCCCAAAGTAATGATCTAGGCCCATTTTGGTATATTTCATGCCACCATTTCACCGCCAAATGAGATCAAATAAAGAAAAAAATCACTTTTTCATAATTTTTTTCACAAACTTTAGGTTTCTCACTGAAATTATTTGCAAACAACTTGTGCAATTATGGCATAAATGGTTGTAAACGCTTCTCTGGGATCCACTTTGTTCATAAATAGCAGACATATATGGCTTTGGCATTGCTTTTTGGTAATTAGAAGGCCGCTAAATGCCACTGCGCACCACACATGTATTATGCCCAGCAGTGAATGGGGTTAATTAGGGAGCTTCTAGGGTTAATTTTAGCTGTAGTGTAGTAGACAACCCCAAGTATTGATCTAGGCCCATCTTGGTATATTTCATGCCACCATTTCACCGCCAAATGCGATCAAATAAAAAAAATTTTTAAATTTTTTTACAATTTTAGGTTTCTCACTGAAATTATTTACAAACAACTTGTGCAATTATGGCATAAATGGTTGTAAATGCTTCTCTGGGATCCCCTTTGTTCAGAAATAGCAGACATTTATGGCTTTTGTGTTGCTTTTTGGTAATTAGAAGGCTGCTAAATGCTGCTGCGCATCACACGTGTATTATGCCCAGCAGTGCAGGGGTTAATTAGATAGCTTGTAGGGAGCTTGCAGGGTTAATTTTAGCTTTAGTGTAGAGATCAGCTTCCCACCTGAGAGATCCCACCCCCCTGATCCCTCCCAAACATCTCTCTTCCCTCCCCCACCCCACAATTGTCCCCGCCATCTTAAGTACTGGCAGAAAGTCTGCCAGTACTAAAATAAAAAAAAATAAAAGGCTTTTTTTTTTTTTTTTTTTTATGAATTTTTTTTTTTTTAATGAATTTTTTTTTTTTTTAAATATCTGTTTAGCTGTGATGGATCCCCCCCAAACAGCTCTATAACTCTTGCCCACATCCTATTTGCTGCCATCTTGGGTATTGGCAGCTGTCTGCCAGTACCCAATTTGCCTCCCAAAAATGTTTTTTTTTTTTTTTTTTTTTTTTTATGTAATTACTTTTTTTCTGTAGTGTAGCTGCCCCCCCTAATACCCTCCTCCCTCTCCCCCTCCCAGATCCTTTTGACAATTATTTCCCCCCCTCCCTCTTCCTCTCTCCCATTCATTAATTCATTGGTGGCAGTGGCTGTTACGCGATCACACACACACGAGCACTCCCGGCACCCGGCGCGCACATTGCACATTCAGGAACCGGATGCTGGGTAGCGATGGGCCGCCCACCCGCCTCCCTGCAGCTGCTACCACCCACCAACGATCGGGCCCATTGCTACCGGTGCAGAGAGGGCCACAGAGTGGCTCTCTCTGCATCGGTTTTGGAAAAAAGGTATTGCAGTGATGCCTCAATGTCGAGGCATCACAGCAATACCTTGAAAGCGACTGGAAGCGATCAGGATCGCTTCCAGCCGCTTTAAACCCTGATGTCGTACAGGGTACGTCGCTGGTCTTTAAAGACCAGCTTGTGTGCGACGTACCCTGTACGACATGCGTCGTTAAAGGGACAGTAAACACCTTGTAATTACAAGACGTATCTGCTGTGTTGCTATAGAATAACATATCAACCAAGTCTTTTACCATCCTTTTTGATACAATTATTTTTAAATAGCCAAACTCCACCCACCGTTTGCCTTATTTGGAGGAGCCAATCTGAGCTTTAGTCCATAGGCAACAAGGCTAGCCCGGCTATAATGTTAGTATAAAGTATATTGTTTTGCAGTTGTTATCTAATACAGCAAATTAGGGACAGGCTTGAGTCAAAGTTAGCCTTGAGAAGTCAGCAGAGTTAAATTATATTTAAAGGCGGAAAAATCAATTATGAAAATATATTACAAAGTTGTTTCATTTCACATAACTGAAGATTTCATATAAAAATCTCAAGGTGTTGACTGTCCCTTTAAAGGGATATTAAACCCAAACATTTTTCTTTCATGATTTAGATAGAGCATGAGATTTTAAACAACTTTCTAATTGACTTTTATTATCAATTTTTCTTGGTTCTTTTGTTGAAAAGCAGGGACCTATACTTAGGAGCCGGTCAATTTTTGGAGCAATATATGGCAGCAATTTTGCAAGAATGTTATACATTTTGCAAGAGCACTAGATAGCAGCACTTTTTCCTGCCATTTAGTGCTCCACACACCTACCTAGATATCTCTTCATCACAGAATATCATGGGAACGAAGCAAATTTGATATGATGTGCTCTGTCTGACTCGCAAAAGAACATTTTTGGGTTTCATATTCATTTTAAGCATGAGAAAAAGCATAATTTGAACATGTTAAAAATATTGTTTTGCATGATGCTGTTTATTTTGAAGCTAACCAGAAGTGCAATGCCTGTGCCAAGTTGAGACATAAAAGGGATTTTAAACTCAAAATGAAGTTGCCCATAAAATGTTAAATTATGCATAATTAAAAAAAACTTTCCAGTAAACTTTTATTATTTACTTTGCCTACTTTCCTGTAATTTAACCCTGAACCCTTTAGTTTTCCAGTCCCTCAAGAAAAGCTGCAAATGCAAAACCCTAATCCCCGATGTTGCATAGTGATTAGTTGATATGTGCAAGGGATTATTTATATCTGACCCTAATTGGCTATCCGAAAAGAGGTAAGGCAGATAACCGTCAATAGGCTTTTCAAGGTGTGTGTTCTGTGACTGCAATCCAATGCAAATTTAGTTTTAACTCCTTCTAAAACACTTTTATTGTTGCAGAACATGTGCAATGTAGATTATAATTTCTAGAGCATAAATAAAAACAAATACATTAGATGATTGCTCACTGGTTGATAAATAGAACTGCCATAGCATTATTTGTGGTGGACAGTGACTCACGTAACGCATATAAACAACAACAACAATTCAGTACAGTAGAGCCCATTTTACAAAAAACTAAATCTGTACTACATTTTAAATTCCTCTATTTTTTAGATGCAATAGAGAACAAGGTTGTGTTCCTTTACCTTCTAATGTGGCCGTATTTCCCAATTTCCCAGGCACCTTCCAGGACTGTGAGATCTAATCTATATGAGGCAGAGTTGTGAGCAGAGAGAGGTGTGATGTGGGTGGGGCTTCATGATGATGGGCGGAGTTACAGGGTGTACTGTGGCAGGTTGTGGAGTCTGTACAGTCCCTGGGTTCACTTGGTAAATTGAGACTGTTGCTCAATGAGACAATTACAAGGGACAGTAAACACAGTTGTTTTGTAATACAGTAACAAATCAGCCAAGGCATTTTTAAAAACAAATTAACGTTCTTTTTATGGCAATTGGTCTTCAATAGCCAAACTGCACCCTATATCTGTCTTATTTGGAGAAGACAATCAGGGCTGTAGTTCTAAGACAACAAGGCTAAACTGGTCATAAAGTTAGTATAAAATGCATTTGTTTTGCAGTTGTTATATGAGAAAGCTATTTAGGGACAGATATGTAGCAGAGTTAGCCATAAGATGTTCTGAGAATTAGAAATTGCTCTATGTTCAAAGTTGTTTCATTACACATAACTAAACATTTTTATATACAAATCTAAAGGTGTTTACTGTCCCTTTTGTTAACGATGCAGGTGGGACAGCAGAGCAGAACTGCTAAACAAGGACAATCCTGCAATATGTGGGAGGGTTGGGAATTCTGCTGTAGTTCCCATCCACAAACATTTGCTGCTCCCGTGTTTTCTGGGTGCTACTTATAGAACATAACATGAATAGGATGCAGCAAGCATGAATTTTCTGTTAGTTCTACCTGAAGTTTAAGCAGCTTTACTTACCCTTAGTCATGCATAACTGCTGCTCGGTCATATGCATGATGTAAACATTGTGAGTAAAATCTTTGTAAACCACTTAGAAAAGAGAAAATGACAATTAGATGGTGCTGGAGAACTGACCACTGAATGCTGATCTACACCAGCATAAATAGTACCTGGTAATAAGAAGATTGCTAGCAACAGATGATGTGTGCACTTCCATATGCCAGACAGATTACATGGATGAGCTCATGCTCACTGTGACTTCTGCTTGCCTGTTATGCACGTGCACGGTTATTGGGAATGCATTATGTCCTTGACAATATTTTAACGTTGCACACAGATTAAAAAAAATCTCTTGTGTAGATTAAAAATGATGTACTTTTTATTAATCGAAGAATAAAGAGACAATCTACACTAGAATTTGTATTGTTTAAAAAGATAGATAATCCATTTTTATTACCCGTTCCCCAGTTTTGCAAAACCAACAGTTATATTAATATACTTTTTGTATCTGTGATTACCTTGTATCTAAGCCTCTGCAAACTGCCCCCTTATTTCAGTTCTTTTGACAGACTTGCATTTTAGCCAATCAGTGCTGGCTCATAGGAACTCCACATGCGTGAGCACAATGTTATCTATATGACACACATGAACTAACGCCCCCTAGTGGTGAAAAACTGTGAGAGAAGAGGCGACCTTCAAGGGTTTAGAAATTAGCATATGAACCTCCTAGGTTTAGCTTTCAACTAAGAATACCAAGAGAACAAAGCAAAATGGTGATAAAAGTAAATTGGAAAATTGTTTAAAATCACATGCCCTATTTGAATCATGAAAGTTTATTTTGGACTAGACTGTCCCTTTAAGTTGAGTTTACAAGAAGCTACTTTTTTGTTGTTGTTTTTTTGAGTATTTTTATAGACCACTAAAGTCTTATAATAACAAATAATATTTAAATATTCATGGTATGTAAAGATAATGATACAGCTATAATTTTCTATGCACGATTTGTTACACTGAGTTATTTATTCACGAATACTGGGGGGGGGGGTACATATTTTATAAAAATATATAAATGGATGGAGAGAGGTGAAAATACTACTCAAAACCAATATTATTGCCACGGTGCATTCCTAAAAAAATCTTTATATAGTACAAAAGAGAAAAAGAGCCAATGGATATAGAGGAAAAAAAGCACTCGTGCTACAAATGTAATTTTTAATTTAAGCGCTTTAGAAAGGTTCAGAAGTTGTGAGCATACATTTTACTTAGCATATATTCCTACTAAAAAATTTGGGGGCACATTATTTAACCATATAAACCTTGTGTATTAACACATCATGAAAACATCTCTACACATAATAACCAAATCAGTCCAGCTGACCTCAGCGGTCCAAATGAACAGGCAAAAGTGAGCTCCAGCTCAAACAATGTCCCGGATCGTGTATGACCGCAGCACTGAGCTGCACTCAAGGTCTTAGTTACTCACGTATCCTAGGTAAAAGTTCCAGGGTCTCCAACACGGAACTTGAAACACTGTGTATCTCCAAGCAAAGTAGTGTGACGTCACAGCATGGGAGGGATCAGCTCCTGTCTTCTGTGTCAGTGACGTATGTGTACTGCTACCAGCGTCTCATAGGTGGATCCAGACACTTCCCAAGTGTCGATAATGCCAGACCTGATTATCGGACTCTTAGTAGGAGCATAGATGTTTCATCACCACCAGGTTGAAAGTGATGCAGATGTTATGTAAGTATCTGGTATCCAGACTTTTATTTCAGCCGTTCGCCACAGCCTAGGCTCATTGGCTGCGGTGGGAAAAATGAAGTGGTTCTTTTCTGGCTTCATATGTGGAACTGTCACATCTAGAGCTGCATTTAAAACTTTCTAGCGTGCATCTAGGGGCCATACATTGGCTTCACAGATATCCCATCACTTGTACCAGATTTTTGAGCAGAGCACTCCTTCTCCTTTATGCAATTAAACAGCAATCTCCCAAATTATCACCACTGGTATAACTTCATCAGTGATGATATATAAATGTACAGAATGCCAACGCACGTTTCACCCCACACCAAACTTGTGCAAACAGGGGCTTCATCAGGGGTACATATTTTACTATAGCCATCAAGGTGTTATGTGATCCTCATTGCATTCTTGCTGGTAAATAATTTTTTGTTGGAGACAAATATTAGCCGACCCATGTGTTATTTTACTGGTTTGTGGTTCTGTGCTTATGATTCTAAAAAAAAAAAAATTTCAAAAAAATTCTTATAATAGATGTATCTTGATTTTTTATTGCCCAGTCTAAGTACACCTCAGCATTAAAAAGTAAACTAAACATCTATTGTCCTAAAGTAGCCAGTGATTAAAGGAACATTATATGGACAGTAAAGTAAAACAATAAACTTTCATGATTCAGGTAAAACATACAATTTTTAACAACTTTCCAATTTATTTCTATGATCAAATTTGCTTTGTTCTCTTGGTATCTCTTGTTGAAGACTAAACCTTGGAAGGGTGATTAGAACTTAGGAGCGTGCACGTGTCTATTGCAGTCTATGGCGGCAGTGTTTGGAACTATGTATAACATTGGTGTTAACTTTGTTGCAAACACAGCTGCCAGATAGCTACACATGCACACTCCTGAACTAACCTAGGATTGCTCTTTAACAAAGGATACCAAGAGAACTAAGCAAAATTGCTAATAGAAGTAAAGTGGAAAGTTATTTAAAAGTTCATGCTCTATCCAATCAATTTAAGTTTAATTTTTACTTTCCTGTCCCACTAATGTATTAAAGGGACATTAAACCCCATTTGTTTCTTTCAGGATTTAGAAAGAGCATGCACTTTTGATCAACTTTCCAATTTATATCTATTATCTAATTTGCTTCCTTCTTCAGATATTCTTTGTTGTAGAATGCACATGGGTGAGCCAATCACATGAGGCATCTATTTGCAACCACCAATCAGCATCTACTGAGCCCATTTAGATATGCTTTTCAACAAATGGTATAAAGAGAATGAAGCAAATTAGATAATCGAAGTAAATTGGAAAGTTGTTCAAAAGTGCATGCTCTTTCTGAATCCTGAAAGAAAGAAATTCAGTTTAATGTCCCTTTAACCCCTTAATGACCGAGGACGTGCAGGGTACGTCCTCAAAAAAAAGGCAGTTAACGCCTGAGGACGTACCCTGCACGTCCTCGGTGTGGAAAGCAGCTGGAAGCGATCCTGCTCGCTTCCAGCTGCTTTCCGGTTATTGCAGTGATGCCTCAATATGGAGGCATCCTGCAATAACCATGTATGGCCATCCGATGCAGAGAGAGCCACTCTGTGGCCCTCTCTGCACCGGAGATCGGTGGCTTCCTTCGTTGGTGGGTGGGAGCAGCACCGGGAGGCGGGTGGCGGCCATCGATGGCCCTGGAGATGTGCAGGGGGGCGGGATCGTGGGCGGGGATGCCCGGGGGCGCGCGCGTGCACGATATGGAGGGGGCGGGCGCGTGCACGGGGAGGGAGCGGGTGGGAACGATGCACTACGGAAAATAGGATTAATAATAGGATTGGTAATCAGGTATTAATGTCAACAAAATTTAAAAAAAAAGCTAAATCAGGGGGTGTTGGTGTGGTATGTGGGAGGGAAGCTACACTACAGAAAAAAAAACTGTGAAAAAAACCCCCAGAAAACATTTTTTTCTGCAAACTGGGTACTGGCAGATAGCTGCCAGTACCCAAGATGGCCCCCAAAACGTCAGAGGGGGACGGTTAGAGAGGTGTTTGGGGGGGGATCAGGGAGGTTGGGGGATAAGGGGAATACTACCCAGCAGCATATGTAAATATGCTATACAATTTAAAAAAAACAACAACAAAGATTCCCTTTATTTTTGTACTGGCAGACTTTCTGCCAGTACTTAAGATGGCAGGGACAATTGTGTGGTGGGGGAGGGAAGGGAGCTGTTTGGGAGGGATCAGGGGGTGTGATGTGTCAGATGGGAGGCTGATCTCTACACTAAAGCTAAAATTAACCCTGCAAGCTCCCTACAAGCTACCTAATTAACCCCTTCACTGCTAGACATAATACACGTGTGATGCGCAGCGGCATTTAGCGGCCTTCTAATTACCAAAAAGCAATGCCAAAGACATATATGTCTGCTATTTCTGAACAAAGGGGATCCCAGAGAAGCATTTACAGCCATTTGTGCCATAATTGCACAAGCTGCTTGTAAATGATTTCAGTGAGAAACCTAAAATTGTGAAAAATATTACGTTTTTTTTAATTTGATCGCATCTGGCGGTGAAATGGTGGCATGAAATATACCAAAATGGGCCTAGATCAATACTTTGGGTTGTCTACTACACTACATTAAAGCTAAAATTAACCCTAGAAGCTCCCTACATGCTCCCTAATTAACCCCTTCACTGCTGGGCATAATACACGTGTGGTGCGCAGTGGCATTTAGCGCCCTTCTAATTACCAAAAAGTAACAACAAAAGCCATACATGTCTGCTATTTCTGAACAAAGGGGATCCCAGAGAAGAATTTACAACCATTTATGCCATAATTGCACAAGCTGCTTGTAAATAATTTCAGTGAGAAACCTAAAGTTTGTGAACAAAATTGTGAAAAAGTGAACAATTTTTTTTATTTGATTGTATTTGGCGGTGAAATGGTGGCATGAAATATACCAAAATGGGCCTAGATCAATACTTTGGGGTGTCTTCTAAAAAAAAAATATATACATGTCAAGTGATATTCAGGGATTCCTGAAAGATATCAGTGTTCCAATGTAACTAGCGCTAATTTTGAAAAAAAGGGGTTTGGAAATAGCAAACTGCTACTTGTATTTATGGCCCTATAACTTGCAAAAAAAGCAAAGAACATGTAAACATTGGGTATTTCTTAACTCAGGACAAAATTTAGAAAGTATTTAGCATGGGTGTTTTTTGGTGGTTGTAGATGTGTAACAGATTTTGGGGGTCAAAGTTAGAAAAAGTGTGTTTTTTTTCCATTTTTTTCTCATATTATATAATTTTTTTTATAGTTAATTATAAGATATGATGAAAATAATGGTATCTTTAGAAAGTCCACTTAATGGCGAGAAAAACGGTATATAATATGTGTGGGTACAGTAAATGAGTAAGAGGAGAATTACAGCTAAACACAAACACTGCAGAAATGTAAAAATAGCCTTGGTCCCAAACGGACAGAAAATGGAAAAGTGCTGCGGTCATTAAGGGGTTAAGTATGGTTTCACACTTTCACTGGTATGTTCATTAATTGCACAACTACACAAACAATCTTGTAATAAGTGTTTTATGTCCCATTAACAAGATTAAGTCTGTTTTTATTTATTTGTCTTTTAATTTAAAAAATCTCTGTGGAAGAGACCAACACAAATCCTGTTTCCCTGTGTTTTTCAGCAGCCATATTTATGTATTTCATGTTAGAGTAGAAGTTGCTTATGTTCTGGGATTCAAAAATTGAACAAATATATGTAATAGAAAGTGTTTGACATCATATTTAATCTGAAATGTAAATGTATTGATTTACTAGATTTGTTTTTTTTAACTTATTTATTTTTATTTTCAGTCACCTTGTCTAACATTACTCAGCTCATCCTCAGCCATAACAAGCTCACAAGTAAGTATTGAACTATTTTACCTATATTGTTTCTGTTCTGATGACATGCAGCTGTCTGAAATGGAATGTTATTCTGTACTGGGGGTTGCACAGCTATTTTTTGTTTACTTATTCTGTACATAGCATTAGTATCTGAAAACCTTCACCTGCTGTGCACATCTTTATAAACATTATGCCAAAACCAAGGTTCTCATGGTATTCTCAATAGCTATTGCAGCGTTTCATAAAGACCTAAGTCTAAAATGATATCCATAGCAAGTTCTGGCCAATGCTGCCGGATACTGGAGTAATGCACGGGAGCTGACATTAATAGGGCAGTGCAAAGTACTGGCTGGTAACGTCTAACTTTCATTGCATTCCATTACTAGTGTGTAGGCACATGCACAGCAACTCTCCTTCAGTTATTATTAGTTATTTGTAGAGTGCCAACAGATTCCGCAGCGCTACGTGAAACCTATTCCAAAATGATGTCACCCATAATTAAAGGGAGGAGCATGAAATGTTTTTAGTGCTTAAAGGGCCATTCAGTGGCATAGAATTGCATAATTAACAAGTGCATAATAAAAAGACAATGATTTAACACCTACTCAGAATTTCAAATAATCAATCATTTTTTTTCCAAACAAGTTTATTTTTTCCTCCCGTTTTCCGTCCCCCTGTACCATGTGACAGATATTAGCAAATCACAGAATAGTATACGTATACCCTGTGAGCTTGTGCACATGCTCAGTAGGATCTTGTTCCCCAGAAAGTGTGAATATAAAAAGACTGTGAAAAATTTGATAATGGAAGTAAATTTGAAAGAGTCTTAAAACTACATGCTCTTTCTGAATCATAAAAGTTTATTTTGACTTGAGTGTCCCTTTAATGTAACTTTTTAAAGGGAAGCAATTTTTTTACAGTACACTGTCTCTTTAACTCCACATAGTTTGCATACCGTCTGTGCAGATCTTAGGGTATAAAACAGCTTCTGATTGGTGCAAATGCATCATGGGACTGCTTATATGTCTCGGGCACATGTGTATGCTCTGTGTTTAGCAACACCAGAAAACAAAGGATGCTGAGTTTAATAGGTAAGAGGATTATTATTTAAAAGGGTTTGTATTTGAACATTGCTTAAAGGGACAGTAAACTTATAAAATGTTATATAATGCTGCACATAGTGCAGCATTTTATAACATTATCTTAGCGGCAGGTGGCAAAAACGAAAGCACTGCAAGATATTTCATATTAAACCTGGATTTAGCAGCTCTCCGCTCCAGGATCTTCTGAGCGGGTCTTAAATTTTAAAATCGCTTTGCAGGCGCGCTGTCTAATCACAGCACGCCCGATCGAGCCATTGAAATGAATGTAGCTCATGGCTGAGGCTGGCTCTCTTTTTGCAAGTCATTTTGCCTGCAGCAGAGAAGAGGCACTCAGATGGTGTTGAGGTGCCTGAGATGCATAAGTAGGGTTTTGCCAATTTCACCAAAGTGGGATATTTATCTTTGTTAGCTTCACCAATGCAACATGTTTTCCACCTTGGCAAGAGGCCTCTCAACAAAGTAAGCCTGGACTTCATTCTAACATAAAAAATATCTTGAATATCTATATGCAGTGGTAAATAACCAGCTATAAGATTAGGGAAAAATATCTAGTCTGCTCTAAAAATAACAGATATATACTTATAGAGGTTAAATCTGGTACATATTATCACAATTTATTAAAAATATAAAAAAACAATAAAAAAAAAAGTCAAAAGCACTAAGGACTACATATCAATAACAGGACAAAGACTTACACGTTTATCTATACAGTACATATAATCAGCAATAGCAATCAATACGCTAATAATTGTGCAAACAGATAATAGTGCACATCAATTCAAATAACTCCCATTAATCTAGTGCTGTAAATAACAAACTTGGCACTATATCATTCAAAGCATCACCTGATTTAATGTAAACAATCCAAATGATGACTCCTTTTATTTCTGGGTTGCACACAAGCCAGGAGTAGTTAAAGGGACATTAAACCCAAATTTTTTCTTTCATGATTCAGATAGAGAATGCCATTTTAAACAACTGTCTAATTAACTTCAATTATATAATTTGCTTTATTTTCTTGATATTCTTTCCTAAAAATCATATCTAGATAGGCTCAGTAGCTTCTGATTGGTGGCTGCACATAGATGCCTCATGTGATTGGCTCACCAATGTGCATTGCTATTTTTTTAACAAAGGATATCTAAAGATTGCACCAAATTAGATAATAGAAGTAAATTGGAATGTTGTTTAAAATTGTATTCTTTATCTGAATCGTGAAAGATTTTTTTGGGGTTTAATGGCCCTTTAGCTTATACTGTCCTGAAAAAGTGAAAAGTAAACATCTGTAGATGTCCTTTAGGCTAAGTGCATAAACATAAACCCCAATTCCATGTGCAGGAGCTCATTGGAGTGAAGCAGCTGGTGTCATGTACAGACCAACTAATTGCAAACCAACTATAATCGATTATGAGATTTGTTGACAACTATTTTCATAATTGATTATTCTCGATTATAATGATTAGTTGTTGCAGCTCTTTTTATAGTGCTTTTGGGCTGTATTTTATATAGCTTGTGTTTCTTGATTTAGGGCTTGGCACATCCCAGAAGCCAGCGAGCTACGGCTACTAAACTTCGGTTTCATTCTAATACAAACATGCCAATAATAAACCATTTCCTGTATTCCGGATGACTCATAAGTTTAAAATCAACTTGCCAACTGTTGCCACATTTTTATTTATATGAACTATATATTGTTTTAGCAGAATATTTTTTTTTTCTGGGTTATATTTGTTTTCTGAATTGCTTAGACTTTAAAAAGTAAGCAGAACAAGGTATAGATGTTTTTGAAATGTCATGAGCAGCACATTTGAAGTATATTGCTCTAGAGCAGTGTTGTCTGACTTAAGCAATGTTAGATCAGAGTAGGAGCTATAGGAGTACTTGGGGTAAAGGGAAGAGTATTGAACTCTCTTCATGCTTGCACAAGAACAGCACTTTATAGAAATATGAGTAATTTAGTTGTGAAGCTTTATAGGGTATAATTTAGGTCTGTCTGGAATGTATTCTGCATTAAACTTAGATCCCATGTCTGGCATTTAGAGCTAAGTACTTTATGGGGCACAAACATGAATCTATGTTGATTCAGATAGATCATTCTATTTAAGGGACTTTCAAGTTTTACTTCCATTATAAAATTCACTTCATTCTCTTATTATCCTTTGTGAAAACCATACCTAGCTCAGTGATTGGTGGCTACTTACATATGCCTGGTGTCATTGGATGTGTTCAGCTAGGTTCCAGTAGTGCATTGCTTCTCTGGAGCTTTCTTCAAATATGTTTTTAACTCCCTTGAAATAGAGCATTTTGTTACTGCACACATTGCATACTTTTTCCCCCAGTTATGTCCCTTTATACTAAGCCATTTTTACACCCCAGTGCTGAGCCAATTTTGAGCTTTTTTTGTTACTTGCATTTAAACACTATTGTAAGTCAAACTGCAGTGAGTGATCCACACAAATTATATATTGTTGTTTTGTTTTTTTCAGCAGGCCCAGCAGATTCAGAATACGTCATTATTATATTTATATTTTCTGACATGTGCGATAGCTGTGGCAAAAGCTGTAAAAAAACAACAAAAAAACTTTGTTAAAATTCTTGTAAATAATACTGAAAATGGCCAGGTGGCCACTGCTGCTACTGTGATCACCTTATTAAATTGTCATCAACGGTAGCCACATGTAAAATAGCAACCATACAGGCTTTTGTGGGTATTAATATAGATTAGAGAGGCTCTTTTGTGCAGTACAGAAATAAAAACAAGTGTTTTCCTTCCAGGGTGAGCACTGCTACCAGAGTTATCACCTGACTATGCAGAAAAAATTCATATATGTTTTTGAGAGGGACTTGTGCACTAGAAATAATTCAGATTATAAAAGGAATAAGGTAAATATATTGTATGAAAAATACTTTATTAGTTTTATTAAGAATATTCTCATTTACTATAAGAAAGTAAAGACCCTGTAGAAGGAAAAAAAGTAAATATTTGTTAAAGTAAATAGTAATAATTTGTGTTATGTTGACAAATCTCTTACAGTTAAACTTGTTGTTGTCAGCCGTAAAGGACCAGCTCAGGATTCAACCCAACTGCTAGCGTGAAAAGTAAAAAACACACGCTAGCACACTGAGAAATATCCTGGACGTGACCCACTCAGGATTGAAGAAAGCAAATGTCCTTTTAAGAAGATAAATAAACTAAGTGAAATTCTTTTAGCAAGTAATAAAGCAAATGTCCCTTTAAGCAGGTTAGTAAATAAACAAGGATTCCTTTTAGCAGGTTTGGATAAGCAAGTGTCCCTTTAAGCAGGTTTAGTAAACAAACTGAGATTCCTTTTAGCAGGTTTGGATAAAGTAAATGTCCCTTTAAGCAGGTTGGTAAATAAACAAAGATTCCTTTTAGCAGGTTTGGATAAAGCAAATGTCCCTTTAAGCAGGTTTAGTAAACAAACTGAGGTTCCTTTTTGCAGGTTTGGATAAAGTAAATGTCCCTTTAAGCAGGTTAGTAAATAAACAAAGATTCCTTTTAGCAGGTTTGGATAAAGCAAATGTCCCTTTAAGCAGGTTAGTAAATAAACAAAGATTCCTTTTAGCAGGTTTGGATAAAGCAAATGTCCCTTTAAGCAGGTTAGTAAATAAACAAAGATTCCTTTTAGCAGGTTTGGATAAAGCAAATGTCCCTTTAAGCAGGTTTAGTAAACAAACTGAGGTTCCTTTTTGCAGGTTTGGATAAAGTAAATGTCCCTTTAAGCAGGTTAGCAAACAAACAGAGATTCCTTTTATCAGGTTTGAATAAAGCAAATGTTCCTTTAAGCAGGTTAGATAAAGCAAATGTCCTTGTATGCAGGTTAGTAAACAAACATAAAATCCTTATTAGCAGGTTAGGCAAACTGGCAGAGAGTATTCAGGCAAGGATTCAGGCAAGGGAGACAAAAAGAATTACTCACACAGGTCCGGTCCGGGAGAATGAACAGAGAAAACAAACGGGCGCCAATTCAGATCTCCCGCCGAGATTTGAAGGCAGGGAGACTCTGACGTCAGGAGGAGAGCCAGATACCGCGTCACGTTGCTAGGCAACGTGACGTGATACAGAGGGGATCTGTGAGCCGCGGCGACACGGCAATGAGCAGATCCAATTCATGACAGCACCCCCCTCTCAAGGACCCCTCCGGGGGACAGGACCAGGCCTAGCAGGAGAAGCTTTGTGAAAGGCTTTAATCAAAGCAGGGGCGTGAACATGCCGGGCTGGTTCCCAAGTCCGTTCCGTGACCGGATAACCCTTCCAATGGATGAGATAGTATAGTTTCTTGCCACGAAGTTTGGAATCCAGAATGTGAGCAATCTCAAACTCAGGCTGTCCCTGTACCAAGAGAGGCGGAGGTTTGGGCAGAGATTTAGAAAATCTATTAGATTTCACCGGTTTCAGGAGAGAAACATGGAACACAGGGTGAGCTTTGAGAGCCTTGGGAAGAGCAACTCGATATGCAGTAGAACAAACTTGACCCAGTATTCGGAAAGGACCCACATATCGAGGCCCCAATTTGATAGAAGGTTGTTTGAGATGAAGGTGACGAGTAGAAATCCACACCTTGTCTCCAGGACGAAAATTAGGAGCCTTCTTCCGTCTGCGATCAGCAAAAAACTTGTATCTTTTAGAAGCTTTGGAAAGAAGATCACGTATTTTACGCCAATGTCGAGTTAATCTCCGAGCAGTTTGATCAGAAGCAGGATTTTCAGAAGAGGAAGTATACAGAGGAAATGTTCTGGGTTGAAATCCATAAGCTGCAAAAAAGGGAGAAGACTGAAGAGATGAATTGTAACGAGCATTATGGGCCAACTCCGCTAAAGGAAGATAACGAGTCCAATTAGAATGATGATGGTCCACATAATGTCTAAGGTAAGTCTCCAGACATTGGTTTACTCTCTCGGTTTGACCATTAGACTGTGGATGATGAGAGGTTGATAAAGAGATTGTAGTGCCAAAATGTTTGCAGAGCCATTTCCAGAACCGAGAAACAAATTGTACCCCTCTATCGGAGACGATGTCCAAAGGAAAACCATGTAATCTCACGATATGCAAAAGGAAAAGCTCAGAAAGTCCCTTGGCAGATGGAAGACCAGGCAAAGGAATGAAATGGGCAGACTTCGTAAACCTGTCAACCACCACTAAAATAGTGTTGTTTCCGGCAGAAAGAGGAAGGTCTGTAATAAAATCCATAGATAGATGGGTCCAAGGCTGGTGAGGAATGGGTAAAGGTTGAAGTAAACCAGAAGGGAGTTGACGAGGAGCTTTATTTGTAGCACATTGAGTGCAAACTGAGACATAATCTTTAACATCTTGAGAGAGAGTAGGCCACCAGACATACTGTTTAAGATTCCGAGTCGTGTTACTGACGCCAGGATGTCCAGAGAGAGGACTATCATGAGCCCAATGGAGAATCTTAGGACGGAGACGTTCAGGAACAAATAATAAACCGTCAGGAGATTTAAAGGAAGAAGGAAGATCCTTTTGAGCAGACTGTAACTCCTGTAAACAAGAGGTTGATAATTGAGCTATGACTTCTTGTGGATGAAGTATGGTACCCGATTCTGGAGTAGAGGTAGATTGAAACTGCCTGGATAAGGCATCCGCTTTTATATTCTTAGAACCAGGTATATAGGAAAGATTGTAATTAAAACGTGAAAAGAATAAAGACCAACGAGCTTGTCTGGAATTCAATCGTTTGGCAGTTTGGAGATAAAGAAGATTTTTATGATCCGTGAGTATGGAAAATGGAAAGGTAGTACCCTCCAACCAATGCCTCCATTCGTCCAGAGCCATCTTGATGGCTAATAATTCCTTATTGCCAACGTCATAATTTAATTCAGAAGAAGTAAATTTCTTGGAAAAGAAACCTACAGGATGAATCTTACCCGTGTCAGGTATTCGTTGGGAAAGAACAGCCCCAGCAGCAACAGAAGAAGCATCCACTTCTAGGATAAATTGAAAATCCGGATTTGGGTGACGGAGTATGGGTGCAGAAGAAAAGGCCTTTTTGAGAGACTCAAAGGCCTTAATAGCCTCTGGGGACCACTCTTTACAATCTTGCCCCTTTCTAGTGAGTGACGTGAGAGGAGAAGTAATAGTAGCAAATCCTTTGATAAATTTCCTGTAATAATTGGCGAAGCCAAGAAACCGTTGTAGAGCCTTAAGAGAATCAGGTCTAGGCCAATCCAAAATGGAAGAAAGTTTATTCGGATCCATTTCAAATCCAGATTCAGATATTACATAACCCAAGAAGGGTATGGATTTTTGATGAAATGAACATTTCTCCAATTTGGCGAATAGATGATTGTCTCGTAACCGTTGCAAAACCTTCCTGACATGGTGTACATGATCTTGATAATTGTGAGAAAAAATTAAAATATCGTCAAGGTAGATAATGACGAAGGAGTTCAAAAAATCCCGAAAGATCTCATTGACGAAGTGTTGAAAAACAGCAGGGGCATTACACAGCCCAAAAGGCATAACCAGATATTCATAATGCCCAAATCGAGTGTTAAAGGCTGTCTTCCATTCGTCTCCTTTGCGCATGCGAATAAGGTTATAAGCACCACGAAGGTCTAGTTTGGTAAATATTGTAGCTCCTTGAAGATAAGTGAACAGTTCAGGAATAAGAGGCAGAGGGTAACTATTCTTGACTGTGATTTGATTCAAACCCCGATAATCAATACAAGGTCGCAGTCCTCCATCCTTCTTTCCCACAAAAAAGAAACCAGCCCCAAGAGGAGAAGAGGAAGGTCGAATAAAACCTCTAGCCAAACTATCTTGGATATATTCCTCTAAGGCAACATTCTCTGGCCTTGAGAGCGGATACGTCTTGCCACGAGGGTAGGTTGCCCCAGGAAGTAGATCAATGGGGCAATCAAAAGTACGATGTGGGGGAAGACGTTCTGCTTCTTTCTTGGAAAAAACATCAACGTAATCTTGATAAGGTGTGGGTAACGACCCAGAGGTGTCAATAGTGAGAGCAATGGTGAGAGGCACTTTCGTGGGAATCTGAAGACACCTATTTTGACAAGTATATCCCCAGGAAATGAGTTCGCCTTGAGTCCAGGAGAATACAGGATTATGTAACTGGAGCCAGGGAAGACCCAATATTATGGGAAATTGAGGAGTCGAGATTACATCAAAACATATTGTCTCTGAATGAAGAATTCCAACAGAAAAGAGAATGGGTCTAGTAGCAAACTGGATAAGTCCGGGACCCAAAGGATCTCCACTAACAGTGGAGACTGGAATAGAATATTCCTTTTTGCTTAATGGAATAGAGTGAGTAATTACAAATGTGGAATCGATGAAGACTCCTCCAGCACCAGAGTCAATAAGAGCTTGAGTATGAATCCTGTCTCCTCCAATTTGAAGAGTAACCGGAACAAAAAGTTTATTATTGAGGGAATGAGATCCTATTTGGCTTAACTTAGTTCCCTGGACAGAAGTTAAGCCCTGGCTTTTACCGGTCTGGTAGGACAATCTTTTAATAAATGTCCTTTAAGGCCACAGTATAAACACAGTCCAAGAGATCGTCTCCTCAGACGTTCAGTTTCAGTTAATCTAATGGTGCCAATTTCCATTGGTTCAGTCTGATCGGAAGGTGGAGAAGCGGGAGTTAAAGGGTTAGAGATACGAGGTACCAGACGAAAAGGACGATTAGAAGCTTTCTGATTTCTCTCTCTTTCTTGTTGGCGTTCGCGGTATCTGGAATCGAGACAAATACAAAGATTTATCAGAGCCTCTAGGGATTCTGGGATTTCACGATAGACCAACTCATCTTTGAGACGTTCAGAGAGTCCTTTGCGAAAAGCTGCTCTAAGAGCTCCCTGATTCCAGGTAGTCTCAGAAGCTAGAGTGCGAAATTCAATGGCATATTGAGATACAGGTTGACCACCTTGTCGTAAGTCTAGAAGAGAAGCTTCAGCCGCGGCAGACCTCCCTGGCTTATCGAAGACATTTGAAAAGACAGAGAGAAATGTATCCACATCCTGGAGTATTGGATCATTCTTTTCAAGCAAAGGTGATACCCAGGCTAAGGCTCTACCTTTCATTAAGGATATAAGGAAAGTGATTCTAGAGGAGGGAGTTGCAAAGAGAACTGGACTATTCCGAAAATGAAGGCGACACTGATTCAAAAAACCCCTACAATCCTCAGGATTCCCATCATATTTGTCCGGAAGAGGTATCCTGGGACTGAGCTGAGCTTGTGTCTGATTGGTAGGATTCGTAGGGGGAGAGGGATCCAAAGGAATAGGATTAGGAGGTATAGGAGCAGCCATATTCTGAAGTAAAATAGTTATCTGATCCAACTTTGCGTCCAAGGATTGTAAGTGGGTAGCATGAGATCCCAATAACTGTCCCTGGTGGGTCACGGCCATGGATAATTCAGTGGGGTCCATTTTTATGGCCCGTTTGTAATGTCAGCCGTAAAGGACCAGCTCAGGATTCAACCCAACTGCTAGCGTGAAAAGTAAAAAACACACGCTAGCACACTGAGAAATATCCTGGACGTGACCCACTCAGGATTGAAGAAAGCAAATGTCCTTTTAAGAAGATAAATAAACTAAGTGAAATTCTTTTAGCAAGTAATAAAGCAAATGTCCCTTTAAGCAGGTTAGTAAATAAACAAGGATTCCTTTTAGCAGGTTTGGATAAGCAAGTGTCCCTTTAAGCAGGTTTAGTAAACAAACTGAGATTCCTTTTAGCAGGTTTGGATAAAGTAAATGTCCCTTTAAGCAGGTTGGTAAATAAACAAAGATTCCTTTTAGCAGGTTTGGATAAAGCAAATGTCCCTTTAAGCAGGTTTAGTAAACAAACTGAGGTTCCTTTTTGCAGGTTTGGATAAAGTAAATGTCCCTTTAAGCAGGTTAGTAAATAAACAAAGATTCCTTTTAGCAGGTTTGGATAAAGCAAATGTCCCTTTAAGCAGGTTAGTAAATAAACAAAGATTCCTTTTAGCAGGTTTGGATAAAGCAAATGTCCCTTTAAGCAGGTTTAATAAACAAACTGAGGTTCCTTTTTGCAGGTTTGGATAAAGTAAATGTCCCTTTAAGCAGGTTAGCAAACAAACAGAGATTCCTTTTATCAGGTTTGAATAAAGCAAATGTTCCTTTAAGCAGGTTAGATAAAGCAAATGTCCTTGTATGCAGGTTAGTAAACAAACATAAAATCCTTATTAGCAGGTTAGGCAAACTGGCAGAGAGTATTCAGGCAAGGATTCAGGCAAGGGAGACAAAAAGAATTACTCACACAGGTCCGGTCCGGGAGAATGAACAGAGAAAACAAACGGGCGCCAATTCAGATCTCCCGCCGAGATTTGAAGGCAGGGAGACTCTGACGTCAGGAGGAGAGCCAGATACCGCGTCACGTTGCTAGGCAACGTGACGTGATACAGAGGGGATCTGTGAGCCGCGGCGACACGGCAATGAGCAGATCCAATTCATGACAGTTGTGATGTTTATAACGGCCTAAGATTGTCAAATTGTGGCGTCTTTACTATCGAGGGCACGGTTGAAAGACGGTTGGCTATCCCAGAGAAAAGCAGAGAGCCACACAGGCTCCCTGTTAGTTTTACAAGGAATCAGATATATATATATATATTTTTTTTGTAGCTGCGGAGGATCTTTCTAAGCAAGGAAAGACGCTGGGAAGTTTATACATAGCTGAAATTCCTGCCAATAAGAAATTAAAGTGTGTATCTCAGTCTATGTTCTCAACTGTCTGATGTAACACCTAAGAATTGTGAGATCACACACACATACATATATAAAAAGTAGAAGAAGATTGCACCATATACCATATAGTGATCCACACTAGAGTTAACAGGACTGTCTATGCACTCCCGTTATGAGGTTTATAATAGGGCTTGCACCCTAGGAAGTCTCTCAATACCCTGTGTAAAAGGATTAGGTCCATGAATTAATCTACTGACAAATGTGATCCATAAGGGACAGTGATGTACAAGTGAAGTACAAGTGAAATAGCCCCAACCCATACCCAATACATTAGTCTACGAGACTGGAAGCAACACACCTAAGTGATCTGATCAACAGCAAAATATAAACTATAAACGTAGCATGACTAAGTCCAAGAAATGTGGAATACAAGAGCTAAACACAAACCATGTTCCAGATAAAATGAAATAAGGAAAAAAGAACAGACAATAAATACAGTAGATAAAATAAAATAAAATAAACTGAGATAGAATAAATAAGATCCCAAGCATAGTGGTAAAAGAAGAACCCAGAGATAACAAAATAACAGAAATAGCAAAACAACAAAACTCCATAACACCTAAAACACCTAAAGAAGCAGGGAGAGCATAAGGTAAGACTTAAAAAAGGAATCAGAACCCAAAAATAAACCCCTAGAAAGTGTAGAGTAGACAAAGAAAAGAAACCAAAGGAGGAAAACATGAAACCATGAAAACATATAAACATATTAACGAATCAACATAAACCAGATCACCAGAATGTGTGAGCGGATATTTTAGGTCATAGACTCCCACTACAAATATAATGGGTCATGGACTCTCAGATACTCAAAGGTGATACTAAGATCAATATAAATCCATCTGGGATCAATAAAGTCCACCCATTACGATCATCTTGGTAAAAACATCTTGGTCATAATTCCAATGGGTTCACAGAAAACAATGCCAGTCTAAGCTGACATTGAGGCCCCTCGGGCGTAGTGTATTCAGCTTGTATATCCACTTAGATTCTAGTTGCAGTAATGTCCAGTGTCTATCTCCTCCTCTTCGGGGTGCAGGTGCATGGTCAATGATCTTGAACCTTAAGTCCTGAACATTGTGTCCACTTATGGCAAAGTGGTGGGCTACTGGTTGATCACTACCTTGGTTCCGAATTGCAGTCCTAATCGCTGATCTGTGGTTGGCCATGCGGGTGTGGGCGTCATCGGCCGTTTTTCCCACGTAGAACAACCCGCATGGGCAATTGATAAGATAGACCACATAGGATGTAGTGCAAGTGAGGTAATGGTGTATCTTGTAATTAAAATTTGTGTCCGGGGGGCGGAGCCAGCAGCAAGCGCAGCAAGACGCATATCAAAGAGGCTCCTGACTTTATTTTATATTATACCACAGTTTTCCGATTTTTCCCCTAAAATACTACCAGCTGATGATCAAATTATTATTGTGAACAGTAGGGGCTCCTATTATTTGCCTGATTGGAGCTAGTAAGGTGGCTATCTTTGATTATTACGCCTGGGGAAGCAGCGGACCGCCATTTCTGTTTATTATGGAAGAAAACATCTGCGCCACAGTATGGTCTCTATTTGCGGAGTATGAGCAGCGGATCCTTGAGAGGTTCGATGGCTTGCTGACCAGGATTGAGGCCGGATTCATAAAGGAGCGGCCTGCGCTGGTCGATGGAGAGATTGAGACTGATGCTAGCGTGAACCTCGGTGTAGTGCAATCACAAGAAGGAGACTTCCACGCCACACCCGGTCTCCCTGAGAAGCATCATCTACGGAACGGAGATACGGGAGGTCCCGGAACACCTTACAGCTCATGGGCCCGGCTGGTCAGCGGGGTATTGACCCCTGTTAACAACACTGGTATGGTTAACTCAATTATGGTCACCGCCTCCTACAAGATGATCCTGCAATTTGCAGGCATTCGGCTCCTTGCTGCCAGCACAAGAACCGGAGTTGGGTGATGACTTTAATGTAGTAATGGTTTACGGATGCCCCGGTTTACAAATCTATCTTGCCCACCTCACATGCCCCTACTAACTAACCTTATAGCAGCTGACATTGAAGGATCTACACCCATGCAGACTAAACTCTGATAATGTGTGTTCTTGGGAACCGAAACTTCTTTATATTTCTACAGCGTGCAGATCTCAAAGGGAACTTTCTACTTGTTCAGCTACTTAAGCATGTTTACTAATTTTATGATTTTCCCTCATAACTTATAGTTCCTTGTTATTTTGTTTTGCGCCATGTTAAGACTTTTATGAGACCCATTTCACGGTGGCAAGATGTTGAATGGCTCTGCAGCTATCTGTCTAAGTTATAAATCTTGCTTTTTGTACTTTTATTTCCTTTTGGGACTCACTGGGAATATATTTGCTCAGCAGTATAGAAAACCTGATTTTTATTTACGTGATGCTATTATGTATATTTCCTGAAGTTTGAATGCTACTCAATCAGCTGGTTTGCGTATTGGCCTCTGCCTCATACATCAGTTAGCCTTATTTAGCACCTACCTTCGAATATAGCTTTAGCTAGAGTTTAGTTGCCATATTGTTACTCTATATTTACTAGTGCTACCAAAATATAATAGTTATGGTATAAACCTTTATATAGTATTGCAGCAACCAATCAAATAGGTACAGATGTTGACATAGACTTTAGGGTATATAGTTTATCTACGCTTATATGTTCATACTCTGCCATCTTTAACCTAGGTGACTGTTTACTGAACAGGTCAGAAATTGAGAGGGAATATAGCACTAGTCTAATCTCCACCCCCCCCCCCTTTTTTTTTTAATGCGGTAAAGGGCGAGTAATCTCTCCTCTGCATTACTCTTTGGCAGAGTTTTTGTAGTCTTTGCCCAGCCTGGAGAGCCCGGATTAAAGCTTTTTCTAGTATCTACATTAAAAGACTCCTCAGGCCCTAAATTTATAGAATTGTGATGGTGTGTTATTCCATAGTGAACTGTAACCTTTGTGTTTTACTTTCTTGTTATACAATAATTGTTTTCATATATGTTTGTTAGTATACATAAAGTGCCCTGTTTCCTACCGCAAAGATCTTGGTCCCCTGGTTGGATCTGTAACCTATCAAGGACACTGTGAAACTGTAAAAAACAAAATGAGGTGCTTATGATTGTACATTCGTATCAGTCTGCTTTGTAAAGATCACTAATCAGTCTTTCATTCTGTTGTTAGTTCGCTTGATGCTGTAATAGATTGTTGATTGTCTGATATGTATATTTTTGGATTCTGATTATCACCTCAATAAAAAAAATATTTAAAAAAAAAAATAAAAAAAAAATTTGTGTCCGGATGGCGGAAGGTGGCTCCAGGGATCATGGAGTGGCATGTGGTACTCCCTATACAACGAAAGCACTCCTTCTTATTATGAGACAGCCAAGTCTTTTTATCATAGCAGTGTACTGGGTCCGTCACCACCAATTGGTCTCTAAGGTTTCGATTTCTTTTAAACCCGACTCGCGGGCTATCCCAGTTTCCGAAGGGTAGTGTTGGATCACTTTGGATAATATGCCAATGCTCCTTAAGTGTGTGTCCAATCTGTTTAATGTCAGGGCAATATTAAGTTGTAAAGGTCATACGTTTACTGGCCATTCTCTTTCTTTTCTTTGGCATCATCCTGTTCGCTCATACACTCAAGTAGATGTTGCCACTTGTATCCCCTGGCCATGAATTTTACCGCCATGTCCTGGAGTTGTGTTTTTTTGGTCTCCTTGTTGGTATTGTTCCTAGTCACTCTGGACATTTGGCCTTTGGGTATGGCTCGCAGTAGAGATGTAGGGTGACTGCTGCATGCATGTAACACAGAGTTCCTATCCGTTGGTTTCTGATACAATGTTGTACCCATATTGTTGCCATCCCTAAAGATGCATAGGTCCAAGAACTCAACTTTGTCCTCGCTGAAACACATCTTGAATTTGATGGGCTGTTCTAATTCATTCAATCCAAGGAACCATTTCTGTAATGATTCCCTTGAGCCCCTCCACACCATAAACAAATCATCTATATACCGCTGGTATATAATGATTTCTTCTTTTTGGAACACCTTCATGATTTCTTACTCATAAAACTCCATGTATAGGTTTGCGAATGAAGGAGCAACATTCAAACCCATGGCGGTTCCTTTTATTTGGCAGTAGTAGGACTTCTCGAATCTGAAGTAATTCAACCTCAGGCTTAGCTCTAACATCTGCAGAAGGAAATGGGCAGGTGGACCCACATAAGGGTATCTATTCAGTGCTCTCGCAACCCTGTTGATGCCTTCTTGTTGGGGTATAACTGTGTAAAGACTATTTACATCAGCAGTGACTAATAACCATTGGTCCTCCATCCTTATGTCCTTCAATTTTTCTAACAAGTCCGTGGAATCTCTAGTGTACGATCTCATATTTTTGACCAGGGGCTGTAGAAAAAAGTCCACAAATTGGGACAGTGGTGATGTGATGGACTCTCAGGCAGACACAATAGGCCTCCCTGGTGGTTGGGTTTGATTCTTGTGTACTTTAGGTAAGGTATACAAAATAGGGCATTTAGGATATTCGGTTATTAAAAAGCCCGCTATCTTCTCATCAATCCATCCCTGCATCACGCCTTCCTTCACCAAGATATCAATTTCTTTTTGGAATTCCTTTGTCGGATTTCTTTGAAGTTGTAAATAAGTCATGGTGTCACTGAGCTGGAGCAAAATGTCTGATCGGTAGTACTCATAGTTCATTATTACGGTGGCTCCTCCTTTATCCGCTGGGCGGATGATAATCTTGGGGTCTGTAGCCAAAGTTCTTATGGCTGCAAGTTCTTCCTTTGTTAGGTTATTTTTAAATTCTGGCTTAATTGCCATACTAGTATCCTTTTGTGTCAAGCGAGAATATGTTTTTATACTTGAATTCTGGCTAGTGGGATCAAACTTACTAGGTTTACGGAATTGTACATCAGTTTCAGAGGCTAAATTATTGATGAAATGTTCTTTAAGCCTTAGTGATCGCTGGAATTTTTGTTGATCTACCCACAGGTCAAACGGGTCACACATTTTGGTGGGTACAAAATTGAGTCCCTTGTTTAGCAACTGGATCTCTGGCTTTGATAGAACACGGTCACTGATATTGTTGACCAAATTGTTGTTATGCATTAGTGCATTGGTGGGGATTGGTGGGGGAACGGTGGTCTGCCTCTGACCACCCCTTCTGGGATGTGGCCTCCTCTTCCCCTTCCTGCTGAACGAGTGGTCACCCCTAAAAAAGACTGTTGTTGTCTATTTCCTCTATAGGGGCGTGAGGTCCCTCTGTATGATGGTAATGGATCCTGCGCAGACTGTGGGGTATCTGAGTCTGTACCCGAACTGGTATCAATGGTTTGGAGGTTTCTCCTGGTATACTGTCTGAACCTTCTCTGTCTTCTGGGTCTAAAGCCCCTATTATCCCCTTCTCCTCCTGTCAACCACCGATACACACTTTTTTCTTTATGGTCTTCAGTCACAGCCGTCAATTTCCTGTTTTTAAAGGAGATCAAGGCATCTTTATATTCTTTTAGCTGCGTCTGTATTTGATTCAGCCAATCTGAGCTAGTATCCGCTATTAGTTTTGGGGTATTGTTGTTCTCATACTCTTGTATATCTCCCTTGCTTCACGCAACTAGAATTCAACAAACAGGTAGTGAATAAATTGATAGAGTTTATAATCCTCTAGTAACAGAGTGTAATTGTAAGATATGGGATGTTCTTGGGAGTTTTTGTTGAGAAGATTGTAACACGATCTGTGATACTTAGGATATCAGGTATCCATTTAGGTTATTTATAAACACCAGCAATCACTAGACATTACATGTAATAATGCCTTTACATATAATTCACTTCAAACAGGGTGGTAGTTGTCTAACCGAGGTATACTGTCACTGTATTGCTACGAGATGTTTTTGATGCCACTATCAGTATGCACATTATGAGAACTTATGTATTTTTATATTTTAGTGCTCACATCAAATGCTCCTTGTATTGATTTTGTATATTGAGCTCTTCTTTTGTAATTTGCACTAGGCTGGAGCAAGCCAGTATTTGTTTATTGAGGATCACCATGACAACCGTTTTGAATTTTGGCACAATTTTCTCACTGGGGGAGGGGCTTATTGTGTTTAAATTTTCAGTTGAATGCACTATTTGTTTGTCTGAGGAAGGGGAGTGTCCCCCCGAAACGTCACTCTTGATTTATTAAATTTTCACTCAAAAGACCAGAGAGTGCTTTCTTTCATTCATGTATATGTATATGTATACACTCACATACATACACACACACACACTCACACTCACATACACAATCACACACACATTCACACAAACACACACACTCTCACACACACACACTATAGTAAACCAGGCACTCTTGCTTAATTTGAATAAATTCTTTATTATCCGGTATTCCCAACGTTTCAGTCCTCACATTGAACCTTTGTCAAGGGTACAAATCT